>NC_060888.1:8889129-9011629 GCF_014805685.1 Silurus meridionalis
TGTTGCAGGTTTTTTCAGCAAAATTTGACTGCTGGCCGAAGGCCTAGATCATCTGATCAAACACACAGAGTCAGGCTTCTTTGCTGGAATGAAAATCTGCAGCCACCTTAGTCCTTTGTGAATCACGTGAAGACCACAGGCATACAGTATTGGTCATGTAATACTCTTGATGTTGGTATAATGACCAAATATGCTTTGATGATAGAAGGAATCTATATATATACTTACCATGCAGTCAAACCTGACACTGATTTCTCCACCTAGTGCCAGAGGGTTGAACCAATTCAAGCAAGATGGGTCTTAACAAAAGCCTAAGACATTCATATTGTTATGAATGAATTTGCCTCTAGAGGGCCAACATGACTTTGCATTTAAGGACCTTCTAATATTCCACAGACACACCCACAAAAGAGTCACATCTAAAAAGAATGGAGAGTGAAATAACACATTATTACGAAAAACACTCTGTAAAGTTCAGGCATGCATCTTCACAGCCATTTAGAAACTTCTTGACATGCTTGAAGATGGCATGATGTTACAAGCTACAATCTAACCCATTACCTGTTGTTTTTTGTTTTAATAGGCAAGTCACCAGATCAGATTAATCCCCAGGACACACTAACACATTTCTGTTTTTTCCTCTTGTACAGCATATGAAGACTCAAGTTCACGCCAAGTAAACTTATTCAGTACAGCCACATAATTCAGCTTCAGGTCAAGTCAAATCCCATATCCCAGCTTCACCCATCTTTAAATGTCTGTGTTGCCAATGATGGGTGGTAGAAAAGACTTAGTGGCAAAACAGAGTGACTCTTAAGTATCAGGTGTTGGTTGTTTGATTCACACCTGTAGCCTTCAGTTATTGCAGCTCTTACTTGGGGGGGAAGTGATGCGCTGGTTTTATAACCTTAAATTTTGTGGTTGAATTTTTTTTTTTTTGCCCAGACAAGTATGTGGGAAAATGCCCCTTCTGAGACCTGAAGAGTTTTGTTTGAAGTGGAATGCCGTTTTATTGCAATGGAATGGGAAACTGTTGCATGTTTCCTGTCGATCCATGGCTCATAGACTTTAATGAAGTCTTGCCTCAAGCCATTGTTCAGGTTTGGAACTGGAAGGCTCCCAAATTCACATATGGGCATATTTAACTCACAAATGCATTTCTTAAGTAACCGCATATGTTTCTCTTTTTATTTTGATGTAAAGTGAAATAAAAACTTTTGGGTATTACACTTATTTTTCAAAAACAGTGAGTACCATAACTCTCTTAAATCTAATTATTCATCAACTGTGAGGCCCCTATATAACCCTGACCCCTCCTCCTCAGAAAAAAACTCTACCCAAACATGCTGAGCTGAGTTAGTCATAGTTAATGGCACTGTATTAGAGCACTTATGCGCTTGTCATCTAATAACAGAGAATATAATAATCTGAGCAGTGGAGAGTTAGTGGCCAAACAGTGATGAATTCATTTGCTTCTGTCTGGTTAATAACATAGAGCTTTACTTTTTTTTTTGCTAATTTATTATTATTATTATTATTATTATTATTATTATTATTATGTAATTTACAGTTATAGTACATTTTCAAATGTGGCCTTAAAGTTATATAACCTAACCTAACCTTACCTAACACAACATAACATAGCATATAACAGCATAACAGTGTATAACAGTCGAAGGGAGAAATAAGCCATGTTTATCATATTATTTCATTAGACTGCACGGTTCCTTTAAATAAGCCAATAATAAATCAATAATTAATAGATGTCTCTCATTCCTCTTTACAATTCTCTGTCAGCTCATTTGTTCATTAAGTGAAAAACCAAAATTATTAGCATTGTTATTGTAGCTTTGTATTTGTAACTCTCTGACAGGCTCTCAGACGGAAACTCCCACTAATCCCGGTTTTGCCATTTCTCATTTGGATCTGTTTTAGAGCTGTGACGTCCAGAAAGCCATACAGACCAGGAATCCTGCAAAGGAGTCAAGAGGATTAGAGGTTCTTTCTGTGTGTGTGTGTGTGTGTGTGTGTGTGTGTGTGTGTGTGTGTGCGTGTGTGTGTGGGTGAGTCTAATTTGTTTTTGTCTTATACTGCATTTACTGTTATACATTTGAGAACACTGACTGTGCATGAACACTCAAATGGTATAATTTAACTAATTTTGTGAACATTAATGTGCCTACGCATCTTATATTAATATGATTAATACATCCCTAATGCATATATAAAAGCTAAGCTTTTGTAGGCAGATAAAAAAAACTAAGAATCAATCTTGCATAAAGCATGTTCGCTGTCCTGCCAGCAGCAGTCACAACATATCTGACTCGAGTCCACCCATGTATTAACAAGCCCATGTTTTCCCTCATTTACTGGTGAAAAGTCATCCCCTTTTCATTTTCTCCTTCAGAATAAATAGCTTACAATGGCCCATCCCTTTTCGTACAAATTGTGCAACATTCTGTACCTTGTATGTTTTGTATCAGTGATCATGCTGGACCTCCCCAGGGCAGAGATTACCCTGTGCTTTCCCTTTCAGGTTATCCTGTTTACATTAGTTTGTACTAATGTAATTAGAGGAAATAGGCCAGATGTGCAACCATTAATTCAGGCATTGCCCATATTCAATGATGTGTTATGTACTCTGACACCATCTGACACCAATTCCAATTTTGACTTGAAAGAAATATATTTATTTTCTGTTGTAATATCTGGAGGGGAATGTCACTTTTTGTATTTGACTGATGTTTAGAAGAATGTTCTGATGTGTGTGTGTGTACGTGTGTGTACGTGTGTGTGTGTGTGTGTGTGTGTGTGTGTGTGTGTTTTACTGTGCAAGCTGCTCCAATGTACCCATGAGAAGCGGAAACAGGATTGACCGATCGCAGCCCTGGAACAGACTCAAGAGGAAGTTGCAGGAAAAAGGCGTCAACATCACCTCAAGCTGCAACCCTAATGCAAGGCAATTAAAACAGCAGGCATTTTCAAATTTATTTCACATAAAACCTAGAATAAAAAACCTTCATTGTTAACATTTTATCCCATGTGGTGGAGGTTCTTGAAAATGTTGCAGCCTGGAAACTCTTTAAACATTAATGCAATTCCACAGACATCAGACACTTCACAGACAGATTTATTTAAGAATAGAGACTTTATCCAACTAGTCATCTATTAGCAAGATTGTTAAAAAGTGTACAGGACAATACTGGCTATTCATTAAACCTTTAAACTCAACAAATCCTTTATCAACGTTCCACTAACAGAATGCAATAGATTAAAACAAAACATTATTTACAGACACACTTGTTTTTGCATTATTAATGTTTTTGAATAACATCTGTTATATTCAACTAACCATCTACTAAAGGATAAATCTAGGACCTTAACATTGAATATACAATAATAATTTATTGTAATTTTTGCCACTGCTGTGATTTCCTGGACCCCACACTGAGGGCCCCTGCCATAGATAATACATTAAAAATTATTTTTGTGTTTGAAACAGAATTGACAAAGTAAATACTTGAGTGAACAAAGAAGATTGATATTTACAATTGCACTGTTTGGTTCCAACACTCACTGCATGTTGAACTCAGTGGTGGTCCAGGCATATAATTAGTGTTTGCTGCACAGAAGGCCTTATCTGCATTATAAATGCGTTGCTGCTAAAACAGCCACTACCAAGATGTGAGAAAAGAGACAAATACTGTGCTTGTCTTCCATCCGCTGAGGCAGAGACATGGTCTTCACATTCACTTACCCATAAAGTATAATGTAATAATCAAAAGTAGCCATATAAATGAACTTGTTTGAGATGTTTTTCACAATGGTATGTTGAATGTACCACTTTCTATTTTAAAAATAGTTTATGCTGTAAGGTGAACTGGAATTACTGTTGTTCACCCATAACACATACCCATTAGTCATGTTTGTGTGAGAGAGAACCTTATGGGCCAGTATTATATGTTAGTCAGATCTAGTGTGTTAGTTAGTATAATCCCATTCTACTAACGTTTTTTTCTCTCAGCCTAAAAAAGGCTTATGTACGGTGTAACTTGTTTGTGTACATAGTAATTCTAGGGGCTTTCTTTTTCAAGATATAAGATACTTTGCAAACTTTGGAAAACAACCAGCAAGAATGAGTAATCACTTCTGATTGGTAGCCTGTGATGTTATAGGTCTTGTATTGGGAGTTTAGTGATTCCCTTAGAGATCTGTTCTAGGTTGGTCATTTGAGCCTTCTTGGCTCATTAAACTTTCTCTTTCCCTCTCACAGGAAACAAAAACTGATTAAGGTTTAAATTCTAATGTTACACAATTCCAACTCTACCTCCCTATGACGTCAAATCATGATGAGTAGTCAGTGTGGACAGCTGCCAAGATTTAATGTACTTTCTATCACCACAGGACAAATTAAATTTAAATCCAACTTTACAATTAGCTTTCAACAAATTATGAGCCACTGAAAATTACTTTGCATAACAGGTGTCTCAAAAGCTTTGAAGTTAAAAGATCGGGGTGAAAGAGAGGAAATCAAATAACTGTAGTGTCATCTTTGCAAAGAGAGATTCTATGTAGGTAAAACATTTTCAATGTCATTTTATTTTAGGGTTAAGTTTTAACCTAAATGTGTTCTTGGCCCTCAAGTAAAACATATACAGTATTATATACAGATCATATATATATATATATATATATATATATATATATATATATATATATATATATATATGATCTGTATATAATACTGTATATGTTTTACTTGAGGCCAAGAACACATCTAGGTTAAAACTTAACCCTAAAATAAAATATTTGAAGATATGAGTATACTGGGGTTATTGAGTTTCTGACCACTCGAAGGCTTAACAATAATTCACATTCCCCTGTAGGACATCTATAGCACTATCGAAACATCCCTTGTGAGGTTTATATATTCTATACATGACTGACATATCAGTCATTTCTTTTCAGACATCAGTCAGTCAGCAAAGACTGGCCTGTGGAAAGAGCCCTTATATGACACATTAATCGTATTTGCTAGATGGATGCTATGCTTTCACAGAGCATGTTGTAATGAATTTTTATGAAGGGAACACCATATTTGCTATCATTCACCTTTCTCTGAGCTATCTGGACAAAATGTCATATTAAACTAATCACAACTGAACACTGACTGAATAACACTGATGGAATAACATGTATAAAATAAGTTTCTTGGTGTGCATATGATGGAGACTGTCAACACCACCTGCCCAGCCAATAAAAGCCCAGCAATGCCTCTAATTTTCATGGAGGCTACAAAGAATCAAACCTCTTCCTCCCATCATCACCACTTACAACAAGTGGCTGATGGAAAATATCCTGACCAGTGATCTCATAACAGAAACTGCACAACCTCCAAATGAAAGTCCGTACAATGAATTGTAAGACCAATAAAGATCATCAGGTTGTCTCTGCTCAGTATTGGCACCTCATAGTACAACCACTGTTTTTGCAAAGCTACTATATAGGAGCACCCACCTCACCATCACTAGACTCACTTTCTTTTGTCAGATCAGATTACCCAGATTACTCAGCACCCTGCTGCCTCCCAACACTCACCTGGGCTATCAAACATCTAACCCAGTATGACTAAATACTACCAAACACTTTACTTAATACTACCAAACACTTTACAAATGTACATCATTTAACTTTTTTTATTAGGGAAATGTGTTCTGATGCTATTATTGTTTCTATACCTATTTTACTGCTACACTATAGCTCAGGTACTGTATGTGGTACATCAGATATCAGTTACATGTCCTGCACTCATCTTACACTGTTATGTATTGCATTTGTTTCAGTGTATACATGCTATTTACCAGAATAATAAAAACCCATTTGACTTGACTTGACTTAAAATAACACCTTATTTGAGTTTTCTTGAAATTATGTCCAGTGAATGTTTATGCTAATAGCCTCAATACAATATTCCCAAATGTATTCATTATATTGTAAAGAAAATCATGTCTAATGTTTATTTTATTATTAAGTTTATTATTATTTTTATCCATTCTCTTGAAGGGTGCCAATAATTGTGGTTGCCTGCATGTGCAAATGCACATTGCCAGACTGAGGAACTGTAAGACTAGGCACTTCTATTGTGTAGTTTCAACATTTCAAGAGTGCTGCATGACACCTGGCATGTTGTAAATGCTACCTAATCAAACAACTTTGGGTAAAAACTAAAGAATCTACATGGAACTAAGTATAATATCTATCATCATCACTGCAGAAAGCTGGTAGTTATAATAAGCACTTACTTTATCTCTTCGTGTTTTCTGAGTTTTTATATACGTACTGTGTCATTAAGGGCCTGCTGGATTTTTTTTTTAGCCTCTTGGTTCAGAGGCTCCTCTTTCTCATGTTCTTATCTTGAGCACCTGGTGGCAAATGCTGAAAGAATTAAAGCTAAGTCTGAACCATGTCATTACAGAACCAAAAAAAAGTAGCCCTTCTTTCCTAAAGTGTCTGAAGTATTTTTAATGCTGAACATGAGTATCTGCCTTGAGATTGATCTTATATCATAATTTCAGTGAAAAAAAAAGATGGCACTTGACATGTATAATGGCCTTCACTTGGACAAATGTTCACATTTTTGGCTATAAGCTGAATGTTTATGAGAATACATGTTTCTCATAACTGAAATTGTTGTTATATTTGCATCAAATCTATGGCATTTTAAAAAACTGATTACCCTTAAAAAGTGAAAAGAAAGAAAATTGTATTTATATGATTGTATTCCAGTCAACCGGAAGAACACAAAATGTATTTAGAAGTTTGATTACCTTTGGAAAACAGCATTGACAGCAAACTGGGCAATTATAAAGAACTATAGGTTTGACAGTGGGAAATGTATTTTCACTTTGATTATTGGCATTAATCATCAGTCTCTGCTTCACCTTAATGTAAAATTTGCTTTAAAATGCACTAGCCTCATTGTCATCTCTCTACTTGATTCATATTCTTGATTCAAGGTTGTGATCATGAACTTAAATCATTTCCATGTATGTTTTCTTAATAGAGATGTCAGCATTGTAGGTGTATAATCGCTCAGTGTATAATCGCTGTATTCCTTTGGCAAACCTCCAAAATTCAGCCACAGATATTTTTAACAACATTTTCTCAGACTGCCACATATATATTTATGTGGTATTTCTACACGTTTCAACACAAAGCCTTCATTATGTAACAAATAGGGCTGGCCAATATACTGTTTTCCCCAACAAATGTCTTCTGAGTGGCAGGCTTTATCTAAATACAAACATATGACTACACCTGAGGTGTGTTGGGTGGGGAGGGGCTTTAGGTTTAAATACTAAGATGAAAGGGCTGTTTTAATGCATGGACTCCTCATTGTTACTTATTAAATGCTGCCCCATGGTAATGGTAAGGTAATATAGAGCCTGTGCCCACACAAGTCATATCTTTAATGTTGTGTATGTGTTAATGTCGTCTGTGCCTGACCCTAGCTGGAACCAAAAAAAAAAGTTAGGTTTTGTTTTGTTTTAATGTGCTGATGATGTCAAGCTGTTAGAAAACATCTAATCAAACACCAAAGTCCGGTTATTCAGTGAGAAATCGCCTGAGCTTTTAACATTTCTACTGTATGTTTGTAGTGCTAGTGGCTACTAATTAGAGAACTAATGACTATAAAGGAAAACCTTTGGAAATGTCACTACTTTATTTTTAGAACAATTTCTTCTACTTGCTTTACATTTTTTGCCTAGTGTATTTGTCTGAGGTTAGTGGTCTTGTGTGTTACATGTGGCCTTGGTGAAACCTGCAGACACTTCCTCCTGCCTGCCACCACATCAGAGGGCATACCTTTGTTTTATAGGTCAGGTTTATCTGTGCCAAGTTCTTGGAAAATTTCATTAATGGGAGATTTAGCAATATAACTAACGCAATGTCTAGACGTTATTTTACCACAGGTCATAGTAAAAAAAAAAAAAACAGGTGACAGTGGTTACATGTGGAAAGTGTAAATATAGTAATAAAAATAATCACTGCAAAATGCTAATTTTGCTAATAAATAATCATAGCCTTTTCACGACCAACTGCGAACAGATTAAAAGGATACTATTAACCAGCACTGGGTACCATCTCTAAACAAACAAAATCCCATAAGCAAGCTCAATGCGCACACTGTAACCTTGCCGTATCCAAAACAGTCAATCACGTTTTACAATCAACAGACAGGTGTGGACCATCAACAACAGGATGACCATGATGAACACCTCCCATGTCTCCTGCTGACTTCCTCTTTCTGTGACATATCCAGAGAATGTCCATGTTGGAGGGAGGCAGGACCTGCTGGGTCTATTTCTAGTTGAAGCGCATCAAGAACAATATTTACATGGCACCACTAAGTGGACTTGAAAAATAACCTCTGAAAATTTACATCAGCTATCAGTGATAACCTGAAATTGCTAAGAGTTAAACTTTGAACCTGCTTTAGCTTTGGAATGTTTGTTTTTTTCAGCTAAGCTTGACCAGAACTGGATCTTTGCTGCTGACCTCTTGTATCTGATTACGCTTGACCAACACTAGCTTTTCACATCATAGAGCTGAAAGAGTGTTGTGTGTACTCGTAAATAAGGACACAAGGATTTGTTTAAAGTGATACCAGGTGGGAAAGCTTTACCTCAATCTAATAAAGTGTTACAAACCACACGGTGACCCTCTGTACTCTGTACACGACAATGATACTCAGAACAGTTGTACTTAAGGTTCTAAGGAAAGCTTCAGGCTTGTTTTATTTTGGTTTATGAAAATAAATTGGATGAAATGTTTCTTATTTTAAAACATCCATCTTGTCTGTCTGTATATTATTTTGACACAGCAGAGTGAAGGACTTTCTGTCCATTCCTCAACCTGACAAAAAGAAACAGTAGAGAGTAAGAACAGTGTTGATGTATTTGTACGTGCAGAGGGGGTAAGATGAACGTGAGGCCGTAGCCTGTGTGAGGGTCTCTGCTCTAGTTTCCCTTTTTTCTCATTTTTTCCACCGTCAGGGGCCACACAAACAGTAGACTGAAAACAGATAGGAGTATCATGTGGTGTTGGAATGAAAGCAAACTGACAGGCAAAATAGAGATTCACTATGGTATGTTTCCCACCAGAAAGAGGCTCAGATTATGAAATGGAAGTGTTTTTTAAATTTGTAATTTTTTTTTTTGTCATAAATACGAATTTAGTAAATTAGTCAGTATAAGAAGAAAAAATAGTGTTTGTCTATGTATTGTGTGTGTGTGTGTGTGTGTGTGTGTGTGTGTGTGTGTGTGTGTGTGTGTGTGTGTGTAAAAAGGGGGGGGGGTTTGTAATAGTTGATAATAAATGTAAATTGGATGGGGTGGTGGCTTTATTAAGAGGGTTTTTTGTAAAACAGAGCATGGCCTTTTATTTACTCAGGCTCAAACAAAGGAACCAGGCAACAACAGTTTTCACTTCACGCTGGCCATAGCTACCCTGCCAATACCGGTCACCCCTCCCTTTGTGCATTTCCCTTTCTGGCTGTGCCAAGCACACTGGAGCTCTTTTTTGGTACCAAGAGTGTGTCTACACACTTGCACAAAAGCAGAATAACTTGACCTAAACCCCACACCCGGCACTGTCACTGATTTTATTGACTCATAGTTGTGAATCCATTTCCTCATCTAATATCTCACGTCAGACATGTGAATGTAAAATTGTGTTAGTTTGGACTGAAAATGTGATAAAGATTTATGCACTTACGAGGCGGGTTTTTAATAAAGTATTGATTCCTTCTGATTCCTTGCCATGGGAGCTCAGCAGTTAAGATGTACTGTATGTGTGATCAGAAGTTTATGAGTTAAAATCCCAGAAACTGGCATGCTGTGACTGCTTAACTCTGTGTTCAGTTCAGTATAAATTACTTTCCAAATGCTGTAAATAAAAGGGCATTGAGTGTGTTTTTTTTATATGCTTATACAAACTGAAATATTTATTTACTTGATGACTATTTAGACACATTACCAGCAAATCAGCATGCCAAAATATTAAAATGTGTCAGCAAGCATCAAATTGGAGTTGAATCCTAAAAATATCTTGGACAACCATCATTTCAATTTAGCAAACATGCTGCATGTTACTTTGTTGTGACATAAAATATGGACGTCATGCTTATCAGGGCTGTCTGACCCAAGTGATGTCTGAAATGAGTATTGCCTTTGGCCAGTCAATGGACTACTCAAGATTACAAAATCGGAAACATACTTTAGCACGAATTCCCATCTGCTGATTTTGGTACCAGGTTAGAAAGGTTAAATAAATTCAGTATGGATACCTATCTTGGAAAAAGAATTAATGAAAATAATATTAACAAAATTTGGGATGTTTTTTAGTTCCATACTGTATCATGTTATCAGTGCATAAAAGTGATGATTATGTGGTGGAAATTCGTAGATAGTTCTGGTAGAGCTTAGTTCTTTCTTAAAGCTGCAGTAATGGAAGACTAGAATATAATATCAGTATAGGGAAGACCAGTCACGCATGCAGTGTGCCCGATGTGCAGAAATAAACTGACGTAGAGTGAAGCCGAGTAGACACACAAGGGTTTGTTTAACCAACATCTTGGTGGCTCGGGCCAAAGGCAAACTCTATTGTTATGCAACACTTTAGTCTTCGTGAATGGAAAATGGGTAAATCTAGTTGAATGGAAGGCCCCGCAGCAAGAAAAAGCATGAAAGACTGAAGGGGCTTAGAGCAGTAATGGTCCATCCAAGGCCTTCCTTACATTTCCTCATGTCTTCCTTTCAGTTTTAAATATGTGTATATGTGTGTGGAAAAAGGGTATGTGGGAGGGTTTGGGGTAGGGTATATCCAATAGTCGGTTTCCTATTTCTGTTTTCCCAAACCTTGTTGAAATCATCCACACTGGTGACAAATATTGGTCCCCCACAATTCCCTGCTGTGTTCCTCCTCCCGGATGCTTGCCTCCAAATATGCCCTCAATACAAAGCATCTTGCCAATGGCACCATTAAGGATGACATCACCACTTGGCATGCAACAACTACTGATGGAAAAAAAGAGAAGTAATGAGGTCGAAATGGCCAAGGCGGACTGAGTGTATGTGTGAATGAGTGTGTTGGATGAGGCAACAGATCAAACACGAGAGGCAACGTTGGACGTGTAAAAGAGCACAGATTTCTCTCCACCTCTAAAACTAGGGATTTGTTTGTGTTTTGTTTCTTTTTTTAAGTATTTGTTTAGGATAAAGAGAGAGAATGGGACCATGGCATCCTATGTATAAAAGATTGTAAAAGATTAGTGATTGAAATATTTGAAAAGACATTTGATATTATTTAAAACATGCAAAAAGCCTAATAGCAGTTATATACCATTTTCACATATACAAACATGCTCTAGTCATGTTAGTGTACTAAGCACAAGAGGAACTGTTTTATCAAGCTTTCTCATCACTATGTTGTGCAATGGTATACTTTTCAAAATAATGTGCACACACTTGCACAGACATCAAGCTTGGCATTCAGCCTAAGCCAGTGCTCCCATAGTGAGTATGCACCAGTCCTGTTTCCACAGTTTGCCACAGTTTCATGATTTAAAAAAAAAAAAATTTTTTCAAACTTCTTTCCCTGCAGTTTTTCATTTAACACCAACAATCCTGGTATAAAGCCCCCTATTATATAACAGGAGGCTCTTTCTTTTTATGCTTACTTTCTTCTGAATAGGGCAGCTAACAGAGGGGCTCATCAAAACAAAGTGTTTTTTATATAAACATAGGATTCATCTCATCTAGTAATTATTTAGTTATGTGTAATTCAGTAATCTAATTGGCAGCCCTGTGCCTTTTTTATGTTGCCATGTCTTTCTCACATTTTTACCTTTATTTTTTTTCTGTTTCCATCCAAATTATTTTACTAGAAAGATTAGTTTAATAGACATATTAGTGGAATCTGCAAAATAATTAAGAAACCTTAGTGTTTTCATTTTATTAATTGTAGACCACCAGTGTAACTTCTGCAACTTTCACTATTAAGACTGGAACCTATCTTTAGCTTTTATGTTCTTCTTTTTTTTTTGTTCTGCCAGTTTAAAACGGTGATTGTTGGGAAAAGGGAAAGCTAAGAAAGGGGTGTGTCCAATGTAAACCAACCCCTCCCCCAGACTGTATACATGACGATAGTGCCAAAGCTCTCTTTTTCTTTGCTATACATACAGCCTATTTAGTGATGTCCCATTGTGTGCAGGACACGCTTTGTCAGGTTCTTTTAGAGGACTTCCTTTACAAGGCGCTAGCCTTTGAATATTAACTGTGTGATCACTCTAGCCACACAAGGAGCCTCCTTTGAGCCCTCAGTCAAAATAGCCAAACTTTAGCTAAACAGTTGGTTCTGCACATTGTGCTGTCACTGAAGCTTGCATAGGTACTAATAAAGAAACTCTTAAGTAAACTCAAGGGTCTGCAGATTCAGTTTTGTTGCCTAAAAACCTCTGCGAAAGAAAACCCCCAAACATCCTTATCACAGTAGATAATAGAAACTTTACCATTAGACTAAATCGACACCTACATAGACTATGTTTTGTTTGTATTAATACAATGTAAGCATTAGACTATGCCTCCAGACCAGTCTAAATGGTATTAAAAGGCAATTTAATAAGGAAACATTTGTCTTGTTGGAACCTATTAACTTTCAGATCCTAATGCAACTGTAAATAAGTGCCTTATTAAAGGCAGCACTGCTAGGAAGGTAAATCTGTTAAGCCTATAGATAAAAGACCAGCCAGAGCTAGTATTATCTGTAAAATATATGGTGTGCTATACATACCCAATTAGAGTGGTAAAGGTCTTGGCTAGTCAATTTTGCCATTTATAAAAACATTTCTCAATTCAGGGAATAACATTTTAAAAGGTTTAAGTATTTATGACCCAATTAAACATAAAATGGCTGTTTAAAAGCTTTTGACTGATGATGCACGTTATCGTCAGTACCTTCTGTGCCTGATAATTAAAAAGTTCAATTTGCTGTAATCACAATACTTTCATGTCATCTTTCAATATCTGTAAAATAAAAAATCAGCAGAAGCAGGAAGGAGACTTTTGGGTGGAGAAGCTTTTACTTGTGTTTTTTCAGTCTAATAAAGCTTTTTTTTTTTTGTACCAGATTTCAGGAAATCCTTATTGGAATTGGAAGCACCTTGTCAGAACAAGCAACAAGTCTTAGACAAACTGTTCACTGCATATTGATATAGACTGTATTTAGAAAAAATGAATGATGTGTCATCTGCTTTTTTTCATTGTGTCCACCCCTTTTTGTTTCACTATCTTCGACTAACATGTAAACGCTTGCCTTAGAAATCCAATGAGCAGCAGGCTCTCTCTGAGGTCTCCTGGTTACACAGAACTCCTTCATTATATTTAAGTGTAGGATACAAAGCCTCTACATTTACAACACAATATGGAAGAGAATAGGAACTGTCTTTTTGATCTGGAACAAGTCCCATGGCTTTTGGCCAAGAAGAAATTAGTGGAGTAAACAGTAGAGTCCACAAAACAAAAAACTTTTTTTTGAGGGCCCATGTTTACTCATGCAGCAAGATTTTTGACCGAGTTTTTGCTCTTGTGTTGTGCACTATAAAAAAATATTGGTTTAAACAGTCTTTTTTATTCACTGTTGTTCTTCTTTTTTTCTATGTGTCAATTTTATAGCGCTTTTGTCTGAAATTTTGAAAACAGAACACATGGGTTCTCTTAAAAGTCATGTTCTGCTGGTCTCTGATGTGGTACAGGTGTTCTGAAACCCCCTTTGACTTGATTCTCAAAAGCCTCCACAAGCCCCCTAGCAGAGAGGAACTGTAGCCAACACTGCAAACAAAATCAGCTGATTTTCAACCCTCATTTATCTCAGATTGTGCCATATATTCAGTGGAAGGTTGTAAAAGACATGTGTAAACATCAGATCTGTTTCTGTAACACACAATCTACTTTTGGACTGATCTAATTACATCAGTGGCTCACAGATCTTTTCTATGATTGTTTTTTTTGTTGTTGTTTCGCCTTGTTGGTTCTTGACAAAACCTCCTGACAAAGTGTGCAAAAATGAAAAAGACTCCTAACAGGAATAACCTGTTGTACAATTATCAATAGATATTAACCCCCTTTTGACTTTGTTTTGTTTCTCTATGAATGTTGGACTGCTGTGAGTCTAAGGGATGTTACTGGGCTCACCTGTATAACTCTCTCATGACTTCAAAGTGAGATTAAGATTTCAAAAGAACTGGCCTGGACTAATCCACCGCACCAGCCTCTGCCAAGCAACCTCTCTGCACTAGGCCATTAGGTTCTGAGCCCCTATGTGCATACTTGCTGTTGGGAAAGAGGACATTTTTTGGAAAAACACCAAAAAAGTCCCACTGGCTGTGACTCACTCGCATGTCTGCACAATCTATCAATGCATCAATACATAATATACACAAGCAAAATATTAAACTTTTTTCTTTAATCTGTTTTGCATGCCTATGTGTGCTTACACCCTATCCACGTGCTAAATGCAATGCAATACCTATTTACCATTAGTGCAATAGGATTACCCACATTTGCTAACATCAATTTCCCTGTGGCTGTAGGTCAGGATGTACTGCAAAACATTCTTGTGATTGTGGCATTTCATTGTATTCAAAGACTGAAAATGTATTATGCAGATTAACACACCAGACAAAAAATAAAATTTATTTTTCTGTTTTAGCATGCCCTCGTTATCCCTCAAGGTAAGAAGAAAATCAAAGCAATATAAGCTATAGGGGCATAACCTTCATCACTTTTCTGAGAAGTGCGTGAGTAGGTTGACCCGAAAACAAAGCTAGCATGGCATAACGGCACCTCCACCACCTCCTGTGAATGAACTGTGTCGTGACTCAACACTCACACTGTAATGTGATAGCCTCACATGTCCACACGTAGTTTTACTTCAGGGATCTTGGCTTTCCTGGCTTTCTTCTTTTACATGGAAACACCAGTTTGAAAAGTCCTCACCCTGTTTCTCATGATCATGTGGGTTTGATACTTACCTGACTCTCAGCACTGCATAGATCAAGGCTTTTACCTCGAGCCAGGTTTACACTGCTAAAGATTAAAAGAAGAACAAACTCACAGAATACCGAGTGACAACTAATGATCTCATCATTGGTTTTTCAAGTGGACAAAGTCCGGATTATGCCATATATTGGCTGTTCAAAGACTTAACACAGACACTGGCTGATAATAGTGGTGATTATCTATTACATTTGCAAGATAGAATCTAAACATTAATTTGTTTAATAAATATCCATAGCATCAACACTGCAAAGTGACACTTTTTACAGCTTGATTATAGTCTGATTTCAGGATCTTGCTACAGTGGCAAACTGAATGAAGGAAAAAACATTCTTTAACATAATGTGTTGTTGAAGAATGATTTTTCCTTCATTTACTCTGCCACTGTAGTTGGAATTTATACATGATTAGCTTTTCCTGTTTGGCCTGTGAACTTTTATCGATAAATTCAGCTTGGCTTCCTGGGCTTTTTGAAAACTCTTTTTAAAACCTTGTAGATGATTATGCATTTGTTGTCTGTACGCCTTAACCAGAGTAGAATAGATTTTCTGTTCCCAATTGAAAACAATCAAAATGACCAACATGAAAATATACATACAGATCTTTTTTTCATAGAGAAAATAGTGGAATTTTGGGACAAGCTATGTTGCAAGATTTGTTGTTTTAACAGAATTGTGCTTTTTACATTGATCAATTAACACATTTACGGTTTATTTGGAGCCTCACTGGGACCAAAAGTGCATGAACCGTGCACACAAGCTCAACTGGATGCCAGTCTGTGGCAAGGCACCATACACTTTGCACATGTTCAATCTAATTAATAAATGAATGAATGTGAATAAATTAATTTAGCATAACAAATTTACCTGCTGGAATGGTTTTTTTTTTATGTGGGAGAAAATTTGAGAATTTGGAGAAAACCCGCATGTACAAGGGGGACAAGTACAGAAAATCACAGTTAGAAGTTAGTACACCAATAAAAACAGCAAGCTGAGACATATATCTGAAAAACATTTTCTTTTATTAAAATCGTTTTTATTCGTGTTTTCACACCATGGATCATAAAAATGCGGTTTGAAAAGCAATGCATGATAACTGGTCAGAATTAACCTTTTACAAATAATTAGCAATCCCAATATCTGCACAGGAGTAGCTTAGCCTGTACCACTGTCCTTGTAAGTCCTCAGTACCTGGGCGAGCGCGAGACCCGGCGTGCACGGAGCTGTAGTGCGCATGCGTGACCTGAGAGGTTTCTTTTACCGGTTGGGTTATTGAGCAGAAGATGCCGTCAGGCGCTTCGAGCAGCCGAATTCAATCTCTGCGGCTCTCTGGAGGGGATGCATCTGGTGTGTAAACAGCGTATTTGCGCAAAGTTGGAAAAAATGTTGTTTTTTCTGCAACCAAAACGTGAGTTTTCTATACTTGGGATTTTTTTCCCTAGTTTGTAGTTTGGAGCTCTGGTCCAAGTTGCTGGTTTTCACGGTTGCGCGCGTTCTCGTTATAGATTACTGCAATTTCTCTCTTTTTTGTTAACAAAATGTGTTGTTTCCCACGAAAATGCTGCAATTGTCTTCATTTTATATAATAATGTGAAACATTTAAAAACTCGAGAGCTGCTATTTTTTCCTTAGCATTAGAAACTGGAGTGTAGAAGTTTGTGTAGATTATTTTCCACGGACTTTATGAAATGTTATACTGACTTGTTAGGATTTATGTTTTTGCAAACTTTTCAGTTTAAATGAAACGAAATTCATGTATGTCATTTAGTCCCAAAGTTTTGTTGGAAGTCACCGGCAGTGATTAATCAGCGGGAGTTTCCAGTAAGGGATGCGTCTATGGTATTAACTCCTGAGAAGCTCAGTATATATGATGTACAGTGTGTATATATACAGCACATGAGTGGTGTAATGGTGAAACACATTTGCTCCCCTTTTTAAAATGTATTTATTTATTTTTGAGTCCTTTTAATTAATTATTGTCAAAACTAATACTTTCGCCGAAACAGCGCCCTCGTGTGTTTTCTTTGGGATTCGGTTTTCTTGTCCTCTACTGACTGAAGGTACCGTAGCCACTAGGGTTTGCATTGATGTTCTCTCAGCTTGCTGACATGAACATATGATTACTTTCCTCCTAAGAATGATCTGTAGGAAATCTATGGTTTCTTTATTTTCCTTATTTACTTTTTGTGTGATCTAGTTACCCAGGCGCAACCATTTTTTTTTGTTTTTAACAAATCTTCTGTTCATCTTTTATCAAAAAGTTCAGATTTCTGAATGTCTGAATTGGCCATATGCTCTTTTTTTTGCATTAACCGGTGTTACATTAATAAGTCAAAACTTTCCAATACCGTCACGATAGTATTTGACTCATTCTCTAAACACATTGTACTTTTTCATCTGTTATTATACAGTTTTGAACATGGCCTTGATAGGCTGTGAAAACCCCCTGCTCTTCTAATCAGAGGATATCCATGCATTCTACCTATTGTAGCATTCCACCTTTGTTTAATATTCATACCTAATGGAGGGCATCACTCAATTCATTATTAGGGCCTTTTTACATATGTCTCTGGTCTTAATTAGAGAGGAAGAGTTGCCAGGTGTTTGAAGACTCATGCAGTAAACAAGCTAAATGGCATGCTGACCTTTTCCCAGTAAGCATGATGTCATCTCTTTTAGACTTCTTTTTTTTTTTTTTACACTTGTACTGGTAATTCATTATAAAATGGCTGGTTTTTAGGGTCTGAGGGTACAGCTGGTAGAATAAAAAAGGAACAGGCCAGTTATGCCAATTCTGCTGGTGCCAACACTAAAAACTAAATGATTTGATCATTGCTGAACCATGAGCCACAATATTAGTGTTTTACATTTTAAATGTGTTCTGGATGTTTCCCTCTACCTTTTAATTAGTCAACATTTTAACCCACGGTAACCTTAAAACGGGAATTATACATTTTTCCCATTTTGTGGCTGCTCTCATTCTTTATATTTAGGGCTGTAGATATCGATTATTTTAGTAATCGAGTATGCTTACGATTATTGGATCGATTAATCGAGTAATCGGATAAGAAGTACTTTTTTTTTTATTAAAGAGCAACACTATATATACAAGAGAAAGTAAGACGGGTCTCTTAAAATAAACAATTTGTTTCCGTTTTAGAAAAACTAACATGTTTATTGCTGAGATTGCATACAAGAATATCTGTGAAAACTAAACCCACTTAATGCATTTTATTGCCTTGTTACATCAGAATGCAAATACAAATATATAAAATAAAATAAAAAAAAAAATCTATTTCAAATGACTTTAAAAAGGGTAAAAGCACTGTATGGTGTTTTCTTTGTTTTAGTTTGAAATGATGCCAAACTTTGGAAACTTTCTCATGTACTTTGGCCTGAAACTTCTTCTCACCCCTTGCTGTTTTCTTCCAGTTCCTCCGTTTTTCGTTCTGCAGCATCTTTTGTGTTTACCTGTCCAGAGCGTTACAGAATTTAGTGGGTGGTGCGTCGGTAATAATGGTCCGTGTGGAAACACAGTGCTCAGTGTTGAGTTAAATGGACTAAACAAAGCATTTTTTCTATTTGAATTGCTTGAGGAATGGTTTCAGTCCTACTTATATTACCATATGATTAGGTTCAGGGCCAGGTTTTGTTCCCCACCACAACAATGCTGAAATCTGCATCTCTGGATAACTATAACTGTATAGAATTGTAAATTCATAGCATATTCAAGTTTATCTTTATATATCTGCATACCATCTGTATATACATGTTATCTTGGTACCATTGTATACAATGAACATATTTCATATATTGTACACTTGTATATCATTTTTCTACATACATTGTGCCATCTTGCACATATTCTAAATGTTAAACTTTTGACATTTTAGATCTTTTTTTTTTAAGTCTGTTCTCTTTTACGCCACCAGATAAGCATCAAATAGAAGGATAGTAGAAGTTACTGTGAAGACACGGTTTGCTCTCTAAGAACAAGCTCTATGTGCTTTAATCTCCACGTGGATCCCAAGGAGTCTCTGGCTTTTCATGGAACACTACCTGAAAGTGCCAACAGCCAGGAAATAACAGCCATGAATGTTGCTCCCATCCCTCCAGCTCTAATTCCACCTCCTCCACCTCCACCTCCTCCTCCGCCTCCACCTCCACCACCTCCTGCTCAGGTCACCTCCATCAGCAGGCATGACTCTGTGCAAAAGCAGCGGCTTCGCAACCTGAACTGGGAGCGCATTCCTAAGGAGCGGGTGGAAGGTCGGAAGAGCGTGTGGAGCAGTGCTCTGACCTGCGAAGACGATGACTTCCCCATTGATCTAAGTTCCCTGGATGAGCTGTTCGGTCAGAAGGAGGCACGTAAAGCAGAGATGAGCGACAGTTCCAGCCACAACCTGAGCCGCTGCCGTTCCCCACAGAAAACGGGCAGTGAGAAGGTGAGGCAGTTTCTCAAATTCACTTTTATCATGTAGCATTCGACAGCCTGCTTTCTTTATCACACTTTTTGGATGTCGTGGATTAGAATTTGTCAGAAAAATCTGAGAAAAGCTTGTGGTTTACCATCAGCCTGCTGTCTCAATGAGCTGTTTATTTAAATGACCTTTCTGATACAGACACAAGCAGCCCAATAATTTCGCCTTGCAAATGTACATTTATGGCATTTACTTAGTCATCCTTATCCAGAGCTATGTACAAAAGTACTTCAAGTCCATCAATGAATAAATCAAGGCGGGTTCACTAGATTACAAATTTACCATCAGCCTAAACCTTGAGAGGAATTACAGCACATTATTTTTAGTTCATTCCACCACCTCAGTGCCATAACCGAGATGTCTAGATGTATAGACATAGAAATATAAATGAAGATGTAGAAGTAAAATGAAGGAAATGTGTGCTGTAGTGTGGAAACTTTACTACATCGAATGAAAATAGCCAGAGGTTCAAAAATGGATTGATTACCTTCAAAATGTATTATAGTAACCCTTTTTTTTTTAAACTGTATTTGCAGGTTTCACTGCTCGATCCAAAGCGCAGCATGAATGTTGGGATCTTCTTACGCCAGTTCAAAACGTGAGGAATTTATTTATTTTTGCACTTTCCAAACATGCGAATACAAACTTGCGCTGTGATGTTTTTGTCTGGAGATAGAGGAACTGGAGGTGTCCTGTATTGCACTGTGAAAGGAAGCGTTTAACAGTTGTGACGGACAGTGGGGCGATGTGTTGTTTTAAGTGGAGGATTGCCCTCTTGAGGAGGGGTGGGAGTGTGAAAAAGAAGGGGGAAGGGGTGAAAGAGTTGTATTTTTTTTTTATTTTTTCTCACATCGTGAGTGAACAGATGCTCACTGAAGAGGTCGAAGGTTCTATCTGCTTTAAACCACAAAAACTTACGAGCGCCATAACAGGAAGCTTGCCAACCTGCTCACCTGTTGTTTGTTTCAGTATTATAGTGACTTGTTAGGAAGTATCTGCATACTTTCAGAAGTTTCTTTCCACAGCAAAAGATCGAACTGAAACTTTGTAAGAAGCTATTTATTCCATATTCGATGAGTGGTTTATGCTCCTTGTGTTGTAAGTCAGAATAAGCGTATTGGCCCATCCCAAAATGGTGGGTAAAAATTAAACGCAGGTGTCACGGCTAAACATTTCAAATGGCAACATGCATTCAGTATATAGAAATGGGCTTTCAACAAGAATCCTGAGGTGTCATTTTTCATTTATTCTAGAAGTCTAGATGGAAAAATAGTAAATCCTTGGAATACAAACACGCCTTCGTGCATTCTTGCATTCTTGCATCAGTGCTGGATAAGAAAACTCTTTGGTATGAAAAGGCAGGTAAAACACCATGTAATTGTTAGTCTTTATCCAGCTAATGAGTAGAATAATAGGTTACAGTTCTTAAGTTACATCAGGGAACTTGTTTAACACACAGTTAATAATACAGACTCTCCCCACCTTACGAACGAGTTGCGTTCCGAACCACAGTTCGTACCATGAATTTGTTCGTAAGTTGTTACTGTGTTCATTATTAACCACGCATATCTCCTAATGATGTAAGTGCTATAAATACTATGAAATGAACAATAAAATATAAAATAAATATATGAAATAGTATGAAAAAGTACAAAAAAAGTTGTATTTTTAAAAAATTTATTCGCCCAGGTCCAGTGCGCATCATGTAGACTCGTTACAGTTGACGACGTTTTGAATTTTTCTCAACTCCGAACAAATTTCACTTTGAGGACAGGTTTGTTCGTATCCGTGAAAGCGTCTGTATTGATGACTGAAAAGTGAGTAATAAATAAATAAACAGCAGCGATTACTCAGTCAAAATTCAACGTTTTCATTCACTTCCACTTTTTGTTCCAATAATCCCCAACATCATCAAAAGTAAATAAAGGTCTCAGAACTGCCAGTCTTTTTGTTTCTTGCTGGTTTGTATGCTTTCATGCCCACACTTGTACACTGAATGTGTATATGGTCCCAGTTGACCAGTTCACAATGGAAGCTGCTCTGCTAACACTGATATTTGCCAGAACTTGCTCTGAGAAGCATTTTCGTGTTGTGCACGTGCAAGCTAAAACAATGGTTTCTCTTTTCGCCTATTTATCTGCTCCGACTGCACAAGCTTTTAGGTAGCGATTAACTTTTTCAGGACTTGGAGCATTGTAAATTTTGGCCAGTGAGAGGGCCTTTGTGTTCTCCTCTTGTACCTTTTCATTATGTCATATTACCGGCTCCTGTGGCTCACTAGTATTCTCTTACATAAACAATTACAAGCTAGAAGGTACAAAAAGATGAGCTAATGTTTTTGCAAGGCTCTTGGGAGTGAAGTGAAAGAGACACCTGCATGTACTGTGTCACGCAAGAGGACAAAGTGTCTGGGCAAATTGAAAATTGGTCAGCATGTGGTGATATTAGTGTATATAAAAAGACTTGTATGATTTTCAATTATAGTCTCGTTTTTTTTTTTTTTGTTGTTGTTTTTTTTGTAGCACATTTATTTTGCTACCAACATTTCTTTGTTTTTACTTTGCCGATGTGATGCTGGCAGGTCAATTTCCTGATTTTAGCGACTTTTTTTGGGCTGGAATTTCACCAGTTTCAACATGACAATGCCCCTGTGCACCAAGAGAGATCACTGAAGACATGGTGTGCCAAGGATATAGTGGAAAAACTTCAGTGACCTGCAAAAAGCCTTGATCTTAACCTCCAGACCTCCTCGCAAAACTAATTTCACCAATGCACTTATTAATGTGGTGTTTTTTTTCCACCTAGAATTGAATATACACAACTTCTAGCCAGGTATTTAAAGAAGCCTAAACATAGGATTGTTTAAATATAAAATATCTGGGTTGATCAACCTTCATATGATTGGACCATGATGGCAGAGACATTTTTCAGCTTGTCCTTTTCTTTGAAAGAGTACAACTAAGGACATTGGGTTAGACTGATGGAGCATTGTATGTTTGTACAGTTCCTTTATCAGTTTTTTTTGCCGCCATTGTGACGACCACAAGGTTTATTTTCTATCTGCCACCCTGATAAGTTTGATAAGAATGTCCAAGTTCAAAAGAGACTACAACAGGTGAAATGTGAATGGAGTTCGTGTCTTTGTGTTTCCTTCCTTGCCATACTTTCTGGCTGCTTTCGTTGAAAAAAATACAGTGAAATAGCATTGTATTTCCAGGGTAGAATGTCTGTCTCCTGCTCTACACAAAGATAATACAGTGTATCAGTGATGGTATGAAAGGTGATGTCATTTTCACATGAGCCGTGTTCCATTAATTATTTATTTATTTTTGTGTAATTTCTTGGGTTTTGCAGCGCAGCACAAGAGATTGTGGAGGATGTGAGGCGGGGGGCCGGGGAGCGTTACGGAGCAGAGAAACTGGCTGAGCTCTGCAAACTGCTCCCTGATACTGAAGAGGTACTGCTGTGCTTTATGCCCTAGAACAGTAATGCCTGTTTATCCCCAGCTCAGTCTCGATTAAAGTGCCTTGTGAGAGTATTCACCCTCGTTGATGTTTTGCCTGTTTTGTTGCATTACTATCTAAAATTCATGATTTTCATTTGGAGTATATGTTATTTAAAAAAAAAAAGCTTAAATTTTTGAATTAGAAGGAAAATAAAAGTTTGTTTAAATAATAATAATAATAATAATAATAATAAGAGGGAAAGGAGAAAGAACTTATATATGGACCCTGTTTTCTTTGAAACCACTAAATAAGATCTGGTCCAACCAGTGTAACACAACAGAAGTAATGTAAACCCTGCTGAGTCTACCACACCACTAAGCAAACAACATGAAGACCATGCGTACTTTATATCCTATTATATAAAGTATATCAGATTGGGTACAGTGCTTTATTACTGGAATGTCTGATGCAACTGTCTCATTCTCTTCCACATGTTGTTATTAATGATGGTCCCAAAATGAAAGATTATATCAGATGAAAGCACTGAGTATTTGTAAATTTAGGGGCAGAATGGTTTGCAGATTCATAGCAAAGCATCATGTTATTGGTATAACACAGGATCTACTTACAAACATTGATATTAAACGATTTTCATAAATATGATTATACCTCAAAATCACAGTGGATAATTACATGCAGATTATTTCAAGCATTGTGCTGCACCTGAAAATGTTTTGTGCCATTTCATGTTCAGTCATACCCTCAGTACAATTTAGCTTTGATAGGAATTAAATACTAAAATACTAGAAATATGAATTCGTTTCCCTTTCTTTGTGGAAATATTACTCAATAATTCATTTAGATTTCAATTATTGAAATGTTTTTTCTTGACCCTTGGGGTATAGTATTACTAGCTGTTTATTGGTTTCAAAAATCTGTATGTTTTCTCTTTTCTCTCCAGGAAGCACGGTTGAAAAAGTTTAACAGAGACCGTAGTTTGCTAAGAGAGCCAGACCACTTCATGCTCTTACTGATAGAAGTACGAAAGTAAGTAGTTAAACCCATCCAGCCATTTCACCACCACCACCACCACCCCTCCTTTTCCAAACTGCAAAGCGTTAACACATTCTTAACAATTTCCCTGGTGACTGTATACCCCTCCCAGCAAATACAGTGCACCTTATCAGCTCCTAGTGTCTTATCACCCCACCCCCACCTAAATAAAGACAAAGCAAAGGCTGCATGCAATTACTGCTGATTGATCAATCCTTCTTTCCTCCCATTCTTGCCGGTCTCTGTTAGTGTTCGCCTGCGTCTGGATGCCATGATCCTGCAGCAGGAGTTCGACCCTGCAGTGACCTCTCTGTGTGTGGCGGCCAGATGTCTGAGGGAGGCTGCTCGGGGTAAGGTATCAGCAGGGGGGCCTTGGCTCTTTCCTTTCAGCACACTTCATCCACATTCATTTAGAGTCACTTTACTCAGCCTTGTAAATCACCTTCATGTGTTGCTCCCCAGTACAAAAGATTTTCGTCTTCAGCCCTAGACTATGTAGAAAACATTAACAAACTACATAAAAACAGTATGAAGGAACATGTTTACAGATTTATTTAAAAATTATGAACAATTTACATTATTATGATGCATAGGGCAACGACATGCTCTCACACTAATATTAAGAAAGAGAACAAATGATTATTAAGATTAGAAATAAGTTTTAGAGGGACAGCACATGTAGGACATTTTGGGGACAAAGTGAGAGAGACCTAATTGAGATGGTTTGGACATGTGCAGAGGAGGGACATGGGGTATATCGGTAGGAGAATGCTGAGGATGGAGCTGCCAGGAAAGAGGAAAAGAGAAAGGCCAAAGAGGAGGTTAATGGATGTGGTAAAGGAAGACATGCAGGTAGTTGATTTCAAAGAGGCAGATGTAGAGAACAGAGTAGTATAGAGACTGATGATCCGCTGTGGCGACCCCTAATGGGAGCAGCCGAAAGAAGAAGAAGAATCTTTATGGTGCTTAATTGACCTGCTGCCATTCTCTTTACAGAGCTGCTGAGTTGCCACAAGCTTCACTCCATCTTGCGCCTGGTGCTGAGGGCAGGGAACTACATGAATGCTGTAAGTATTCCCTTCACTGGTAATTAAAGAACTCTGATTTGTGTGTGTGTGTCTTTGTGTCTTTCCTAGGGGTCTCCATGCTGTAAGCCCACTGGCTCTGATATGCTCTGTTTGTTTAAAAAGTCATGCACCATGGAACACAATCACACTAACCTCACTTGTGCCCGTAGGGAGGTTACGCAGGGAACGCAGCCGGTTTTAGGATTGCCTCACTGCTCAAACTGGCCGACACCAAAGCCAACAAGCCAGGCGTGGATCTCCTACATTTTGTCGCCATGGTGTGTATAAAGTCAATTTCTATTGTCCTCTTATTCACAGAGATCTAATAAGTGAATAAAATATAAATAGCCATTCAGCAAGAAAGGTTTTGCATGTTTTCACCCCAACAGAGCATGCTCTCACCTCTGTCATCTAAAACTAGTGATGTCTGGGTGTAGAGATGGAAATTCCAGTTCTTATTTTTATTTTGGTTTTATAGTAAGACAGAAAACAACCATTCATTGATAATTGCATTGTGATATGTTTAAATAAAACTGCTGCTTTTTAACTACTGCACACAGGGGTATGTAATGGTTCGTCTTGCTTGTGAATTACGTGTTTCAAGTTGTTCAGCGTTGTGCATCAGAATCGGAATCCCACAGGACCCAACATAAAAGAGTGGGAATTTTAACTCTTGTGCAGAAAGGTGTTGCAGGGGGGTCCGATATGAAGCTTGAGGAGATGGGGAAAAGGTTACAATGATTAACTTTGGAGCGTATTAGCCCTGTGGTGTACAGGGCTTGTGTCTCTAGTGGATACATTTACTACATCACTGTGGTGTAGGTGGCTTACATTTGTATATTTTGGAATATAGAGCCAATTAAGTTTATTAGAAAATCTAATTGGCATAAACAGAAATAACTGAGAACAGGTGACCAGACATGAGCAGATCTCCCTCAGGAAATGGTATCTTACATATTGGTCAACTTTATTCTGGTGCAGCTTTTTTTGTTTTGTTTTGGGTTTTTTTTTTTTGTGAAAAAGGGATTACATCGCTGTAAAAATAATTTACACTCAGCTTTAAGACCCTGTTTTGCAATCAAGAATTTAGTTTTTTTTCATTGAGTTTCTCGGTAAAGCACTTTGTTTCGGGATGAAGCTGGCTGGTTCGTGTTTCAGTGGTGACGTAGGAGCTGAGGTAGTCGTGTGAAAAGCATTGTCTAGTATATTCTTGTAAGTGTTTAATGTTTTCTTAACTATGCAGCACAAAGTAATTAAAAACCTGTCCTGATTTTTAGGGCTGCTTCCTTATAATATATTTTGTAAGTAGAGATTCATCGATCTGTTCCTATATACAATCTAACCTGTTTATAAGATGCAGACTTATAATTTGCACCGCTCCTCATAGGCTGTAATCCAGTGGTACTGCTCTTATTTACTGGTCTGGAAGTGGCGAACAAACCCTTTTGTTTGGCTGAGACAAGCTAGCTAGCTTCTGGGTTGGCCGACCTCCTCACAGTGTCTAGCTTTTCATGAAAAAGTCTGGGACCGAATCAGTTTCTCTTCTTCCGTAGGCATAAAAAGGTCTAACCCAGATGTATTAATGTGTGCAGAGCTACACACGTGTTTTGCCAGTCGAACTTGGCTGTACCAGTTTCCCTCTGACCAACCAATCAGAGGACAGAAAAATGCTGATGCTATTCTGGGCCAGCTAGCTGCCCTGTGAGGAGAATCTGAAATCTGATTGGTTAAAGAAACAGCTATTTCTTAAGGAGGCTATGGAAAAAACGGCAGCAGAACAGACTTTAAAGGTCCTGGGCAGTTTAGATTGACATGGCAGCACATAGAGGCTGAAATCTGATTGGACAAAAAAAATCTAACATCCACATACACGTACTGGAAGCAGTGCAGCCAAGAGAAACGCTACAAAATTGAGAGAATAACTGTGGGGAATAAATTAATACAATTTCATAGAACAAATATAAGAATTTAGGTTGTGAATGTAGGTCAGTGCTTCTGATAGTGTTTAGGCCAGCAGAGAAGGCGTTTGCTCAGCCCTGACCGCCCGCCACTGATTCAAAGTCATTAAATAAAGATTTTTTACCCCGTGTGAGAGAGCTGTCAAATTTAAACCACAGAACAACTCAGGACCACATCCATATGGCATTCCTTAGTTACTGCCTGCTTAGTGTCGCAATGGTTTAGGTATAAAAAAAGTTTATTTATATTTCGGGAAACAGTCATTTAAAATCATTACTCATACTGTCAGATGCAGAATTCACAGACTGTGCTGACAATGGCAGCATTTCTAGCCCTAGTTGTGTTTTTTTTTTTTTTTTTTTTTCTTTTCCTGAATAAAATAAAATATAACTCGTTAAGAGTAGACACTGATAGTAGATCCAGTATTGTTGCATTACAGCTATTGTTTTGGATTTTTTTTTTTTTTTGTAGACCCCTACTGAAATGTTTGCACTCTGAATAACCCTGGAGGTTGTATGTAATATATCATTGTGATGTTGTTTACCGCTACAGGGGGCTGTGAAGAAAGACGAGGATCTATTGACATTTCCCAGCCAGCTGAGCCATGTCGGTACAGCATCGAGGTGAGTTAAGGTGCTTGAGTTATCGAGCAAAATGTACACCACATGCAAAATCTTGCAGCTGTGATCTGTATTTATGGTAGTGTTCACGAAAGTGATTAAAATGTATTAGGAAAATGTTATATTAAAGTGCAACTCATAATGCCTTAGGCTGTCCGAGGAGACCGTGCTGGAGGATTTGTCCCGCCTACACAGTAGAATAGAGACTCTGGAAATCAGTGTGCAGGCAGATTCAGAGATTGAGCAGCAGATGAGGCCGTTCCTCGAGGTAACATTCTGAGCATTTTCTATTATGATATTTGTGCTATGCTATTTGTATATTTGTATATCTGTAGCCATATCCAGGTAGCTGCTTATTGTCTCTTTTCTTTCATCCAGAATGCAAAAGTGAAGTTGATGGAGGCTGAGGAAAAGGTGGAAAGCTTGCGTAAGACCAGCAAGGCCTTGGTGGAATTCTTCTGTGAAGATGAAAGCTCCTTTAAGCTGGAGGAGGCCTGTCGCATCTTTGACTGCTTCTCTCATCGCTTCCAAAAAGCTGTGCGGGTGAGTACACCACCTGAGTCATGAATCAGGAAATCTTAATGCAAGATAAATCTAAACCACAAATGAAATGTTTCTTATTAATCCAGGAAAACTGTCTGACTGTGTATTTGCAGCCACAATTAATTTCGTCACTGAATCTTCAGGATATGTAATTTGTTTGACACAAATGTATTCCATATCGATGCCTGGTTTATGCTTCTTTAGTTCTGCTTCAGGGGAAGAATATTAGATGTCCATTAAACAATGACATTGCTTTTAAAAGGGCATTATTGTTTTTGTTTAAATAAAATGCCAGCACTATTAATAAATCAGTAAAAAAATGTGCTGTATGTGTTGGAAATATAATGTTTATATAAAGTTACAATAGTTTGAGAGTTTACAAACCACCTGATTTGTGGTTTTAAAAGCATTGGTTTTAGGGAAAAACTATTCCATAAACGTACTCAAAATTTAGGGAGCCATAATAGATGAGAGACATGAAAGAATGTTTCACTAAAGGTATCTTTATTTTATTGTAAACATTGGAGCATTACGGTAAGACATTTTTTATCCATATGATATAGATATGCCAGGTGGCACATGTTTATTATAACAAAAGTGGCTTAGTACTTAACTTAGAAAACCTGTTGACTAAAAAATTTATGAAATTGAATAGAAATGCTTTTGATGAAGGTGTTTTTTATTTATTTATTTATTTTTAAGCAATTTGTCAATTGCTTCTAGGTTTCTTTTATAACAGAGGGTTTTTGTCTTCTATATTGAAAAATACATTTCTTGTCTGTAAAAACTGAATGTGCAAAAGACGATATATGTTTTAAAATGTGTATTTAGAAAATGCATTCGATTCTCGGTTTTGTTTTTCTTTTCTATACATTCTCACGTGTTGTGTTTCGAATGTGTTTCAGGAGAATGCTGAACGTGAGCTGCAGGAGCAGAGGCGTGCAGAGCGGCAGCGGGAGAACCTTGAGAAGCGGCGCTCACTGGCGGTGTGTAGCGGGACTGAGCTTGACGATTTGGGGCGCACGCTTGAGAGAAACCTGAGCTACACCTGGAGCCGCCGCAGCCTCCGACGACAGCCACAACGCTTTTCCAGCTTTCAGGACAAGACCTCAGACCCCAGTTTCCTTCAGAGTAAAGAACTTCAACAACCCCCTAATTCAGAGGACAACAGTAAAAATTCTCAGCCCAGTGGACATTCGGTGAAGGACTGTGTGAAAACCTCAGGGATATTGAATGGAACTGAAATAGACTCTACGCAAGAGGAATGTGTGTTGCAAACAGACGTTGATGGAAATACAGCAGCAATGCCACACACTATTGTTGCATTACAGCATGAGAGGGAGATGAACACGTCACTCGTCATGGGATTAAACTCTAACAAGGTAATGAAAGTTGAAACACAGGCTAGCAAAGCTTCTGAAAGGGTAACGCGTGTAAAAACTGTCACGGATGCAGAAACAAACTGTACTAGGGCTAGCACTCAGGAACTGCTTTCTGATAACGTGAGCATTCAAGCTAATGCCAAGACCTTACAGGGATCCTGCCATCTTGAAATCTCGCCTCAGTTGGCACAGGAAGCTGGGCCAGTCAGCCCAGAAAGAGAGCGGTTGTACCCACGGGTGGGTGAGACCCTGGAATGCCACACACTAGTGAAGGGACTTCGCTCATATGAAGCTCTTTCTACAATTGGACAACGGGCAGCAACAAACCACTGCTCAAAATGGAAAAAACAGCTGGAGGCTGAGGAAAGAGATGGTGCTAGCTTGCCCCAGGAAGGCCTGTGTGCGTCCAAAGCACCCAACAAAAGTCCCTCCAAAAGGGGACTGGCCTCACAAATCGGGCCTTGTAACAGCTCCGGCATTCCAAAAGCACGTTCCAGGCCAGAGCCAAGTTTGGTTGAAGGATCGGCAACTCCTCGTGGATCGCGTTTAACCCCTTCACGCTCGGTCTCCATGCGCTCGTCACCAGTCACACGGCCCAGTAATATCCAGGTTGAGTTAAAGCGCAGTATTAGTACGAGGGATAAAGCAAGTGCCCACGCTGACACGGTGAAGCAGAACTGCCAACCTATTGAAAAACCCATCCCTGAGAACAAGACACTTCCTAGCAGTCACCAGACGTTGGTCAGGGGGTCACCCTTGCGTGTTTCAAAGCGGTTCGCTCCCCATTCAGAATCCCAGAGCCCATGTCAGACTCGCACCATCCACAGTCCCACTGCATCTACTAACACAAAGGCCATCCGGACTGCAGTCATCAATGCAGCCAAAGCCAAATCAGCCAAGAATGCAGACACTGCGTCGTCTAAGACAACAGCAAGCACAAGAAGTGCTGGCCCTAAAGTCCCACGACCTGCCACTCAGCCCATGTGGAGATGATTTCTGACCTCCTAATATATTCCTTTATTACTGACTGAAGGATTTCTGAATGTTGGTGTCTGTCTGTGTCTTTAAGGTGATTTTAAGGTCATTGTATATGCAGGCATTTGTACTAAATGCAAGAGGGACTAAATGAACCTGTGTTCTTGTTTGGACTGAAGTGACTCCAATGTTTTTTTGTTTTTTTTTCCTCCTAAACCATCAATTCACTCCTGTCCCTTAGCTCTGTCTGTCCAAAATGCCATTCAATAAAGGAACCATTCATTCTGTTTGCTCGACAGGGCCTGAGACCAGGGCATGTAAAAGGATCCGTAGGAGGATAGTCACTTCTCTCAGAGTCTTCCACTGAATCAGGTGTCCCTATGTGATTTGTCCTCACTTTTCAGAAGGGTGACTGTTAATGATGGAGAAACAGTCTACAGAGCTGCATGCAGATCTACCTTGAGTTTGCCCACTACCTCTGAACACTAGCATGCTCTGTGCAGGCTACAGAGCTCCTCAAACATTGAACATTTTTGTAAGCGCTATTATTTTTGGACCAGAACATATCTGTTCTTCTTAGCTTTGTCTGTCTGGATGTCTTTAGTTTTCAGTGCATCACGTGGCATTAAGTGTAAATGCCGAACAGGTAGAATGAGACACGGCACTGTAGTGTAAGGACCAAAATCTAAACAAATTTTTATTTCGACTAGTCTACCGAAATAAGTAGATTCCACATTCTGTCCATTGGTCCTTACACCAGATCAGAGCAACTCTAGTTCCAATTAGGTACAAAGTCATTCATTGTAAGATGTAATTTAGCACAGTGCACAAAAATAGCTTATATGAAGGTATATGTTTTAAGTCTTAATTCAGTCCCAAAGCTATATTGGAGATAATGCCTTGTACGAGTTACTGCCTCTGTTCGAGAGAGGTGTGTGAAATGCTGTTTTTTTTTTTACTTGTTTCTCAACCTGATGCACTTTAAACCTGAGAGATTAATAATAAAGTTTGCAATTTTGTGCTGAAATGTGTTTAAATCTGAAAATATCTATTGTAATATTTGTATTTGTAAATATAAAAATCTGAAATAAAGATGAAAATTACTATTTTGCCTGGTGTAAGAAAGAAGAAGCCTTTGCATCATTTTTTGCTGGTCTATAGGATTAAATCAACCCAAAGCTCCTCTCTGTAGGTCATGGTGAATCTGCAGCCTCGGAAACACCTGTCTATCTTGTGGCACCATGCACATGCATTCACATATTTATTTAAAATAGAGTTAAATTATTAATTGAATGTTGATATTGGGTTGATTTTGCCTTCAATTGTTTGTTCTCATATCCTGCAATATTTGAATAATTCTAAGCCTGAAATATTGATTAAAACAGCACAGTGGTTTTTTTTTATGGCTCGCAGATCACATCATCATAAACCATACTGCAGTTTTGCCTTGTATTCATTTCCAGTCACTTAGAATATTGAGGACATCAGGACTAAAAGAAAATCTGGCTGATCTTTCGAGCTTATCAGCAAGTATTTGTTCATTGTGAATTTATATTGCATAAAAATGCCAAAAAGCATTACACAGGAACAACTTAAGCATGAGCCAGATGTTCATGAAATCATTTTTATCAGCTGTTGGTGTGGACAAATGAAGCAAACCGACTCATTCTCAAGGACTTAATACTTCCCCTTCCATGGTTATGCACTTTACTGGCCTTTGTGCCCTGCCCTTCAGCTCTGCTCAGTGTTTCTTTTTGCTCTCCCTCTCCATTTCTTGACACACTCGCCCCCAAGCTTTTAATCGTTGCCATGGTGATGCTGAAGCGGTTCGACAGAATTCCACCCTATCAAAAGAGGGGACAAGCGTCCGTCTGGGGGTCTCGGTGGGAAAGTTCCTGTGATGAGACTGAATGACGCCAGCTCTCTGTGGAAAAGCAATAAAACTTGGTGTCTCTTGGTGTGTAAAAACCTGTTCATCAGTCAGGATGCCTTCACAGGGTTGATTAGCCTGTATGTATGACATCAGAGACTGAAAGGATGAGGAGGTGAATGATGGGCTAGGACACATTCTATTATTTTAAATAGTTAAAGACTGGATCTCGTCACATGGAGAACAGTGATAAACACGATGTGTAAATTACACAAAGATTTCAGAACAGGTTAGGCATAATAGATCCGCAATTACTAGAATGTCAGAGATTGCTGAAATGGCTAGACATTGCTAGCTGACAACACAAAACCCAAAGCTGGTCAGTAGTTGCAATAAACAATTTGTCCAGAGTGAGGAATACGTTCTCCCAACTTCAGCTCTGTGTTTTGCTGTTTAAAAACTGGTCAGACCAATATATATTTTTTATAGAAAATCTAATATATGATGCATGTGTGATTATTAAATCATAGTACATACGAATGCACAATGCCATGCCTTCTTGTACGTTGTTATCAATAACTAATGAGCACAACCTTAATGTAACCCTAATGAGCAAGTGTTTGTTCAATAGACAGCTTTTTAGTTCATTCACAGCCAATAGGCCTGTTTATAATGCCATCTAGTGGACACTTACAGAATCTGTTCCAATATGATATGATAAAACTATTTTGGATTTTTACACTGGACTGCAAAAAAGGTAAAAATTATACAGAACAATTAATAGGTTTGGACGTTCTTATTATATGGTTATTTTTTTATTTTTTTTTGTTTTTAACATTGTATATTTAATAATAAAGACATTAAAATTATGACAGAACATATATGGAATTATGTAGTCAACAAAAATCTGATAAAAGAATATGTTTTATATTTTCGATTCTTCAACGTAGCCACCTTTTGCTATGATGGCACCTTTGCACACTTTTGGTGTTCTTTCAGCCTCATAGGGTAGTCACCTGTAATGGTGTGATGGTGTAAGGGTGCTTTGCTGGTGACACTGTTGGTGGTTTAGTGAAAATTGAGGGCACATTTCAAAGCAAAAATCTCAAATTTGGACTAAACAGAACAAAGGGCAGTTTTTCACTAATCTAATGTCCAAGGCTTGTGTTTCTTGACCCAAGCTGTCGTCAAGGCAAACTTTGGACAATCTAAAATATAAAACATAATTTTTAACATAGAAACATATTTAATATAATATTAATATAAATAACTGTCTGGCAAAACTAAATCCCTGATATAATTTTAAATATGTATATATGTATTTTTTGTTTGTTTGTGTATATACCATGGGTCTTCAACCGGGGACGCGCGACCCCTAGTGGTTTCGTAACTGTACTGCAGGAGGTTATTAATGTTAAATCACAAAAGGCTTTTTTGTAAAAAAAAAAAAAAAAAAAAAAAAAAGGATATAAATGGGTAAACACACCAAAAATAGAATATATATATTTTTTATATAATTATTACATTAAAGTACTATTAAACGTAAAGCTGATGTTCATGTGAATGTATAATAGTCCACCTGATAGTAAACTACCGTAATATAATTGATTTCTATTAATATTTGTGGCTATTTTGTACATATTTTATATCAAGGGGTCCTTGAGCTGAAAAACGTTGAAGACCCCTGGTATACACAATCACTTGCAACTTGCGTTTGTTTGTGCATATAAACAGCTAAAATAAATAAAATAAAACAGTAAAACAATGACTATTTAAAGTGTGTTATTTTATTTTTTTATGTTTTATTATTTATATTTATTTGTTTTATTTTTTAATTGTTAAGTTTTTAATGTTGGCAGTAGTTTACCCTGCTGTTCAGCGGTACTGAGGTCACTCTCCCAGCATGCTTTGCGCTGTTTCCGCTTCTTCGGTGGTGTATAAATCCGGTGCGCCACATGCGCGTGGTCTTTCCTGTTCGCTATGGCGGTGCTTCTCTTCACTCCGCTCCATAAACGATCAGCACTGCTGTTACAGGCTTATTCCTCTTTCAAAGTGCCCTGGTGAGATTATTTTATGATTCTATAATATCATTGTGTCTTTAAATTAAGCGTCGTAACAAGTTAGAGCTTTAACGCTTGTTTTTTGTGCATTATATTTATCTATTGTATAAGTAAATGACCACGTGATCAAGTTATTCATTGCATTGACATGCGTATAAACTAGACATGTTCGTGTTTGCGGGGTTTTGAAGCCGCTTTCTGCAAGCACCACGTGTTCGTGTTGGTGCATTTCATGTTCATCAGTTCCCTGATTTATTTCAGAAAGCAGTTTTTTGAGTTTTTTTTCAAGTGAACTAAATGGGAAATCTTGATCACCCTAATAATGCTCACCCTTCTGCAATGGTTTGATGGGATTTTTCTTTATGTTCACAGATGGCGCTCGTGTCTTCCACTGCTCCAGACTGAGGCCTTCTGTGTGTAACCAGATCCTATAGATCACTGTGTTGGTGCACGGCTGGTAAGATGAGTAACTTGTTTCTAATGTTTTGTGAATGCTTTTTGTCCAGCGGCAGTCAGCTGTGCAGACCTGTACCGTGCCTGAACTAGTGTTACTCTGCTGGAAAAGAAAGGCGCTGCTGTTTAGGCCGTGTTTGAGGATTGCTGTTTTAGCTGTCTTTTTGCATGGCCATGGCGATGTCTTGCCCACTTGAGAGTGGGCTGGTCGCAAAACCCATGTGGGCAGCCCTAGTCTGTGGGTGAACATTTAATATAATGCTGCATGCATATTTTTTGTTTTGTGATGCAATTATTTAAATTCAGTTATTTCTTGCAGATGTTTACGATTCATTAGACACACAGCCATGGTGTGCTGAACTAAGTGGTAAGGGTTCTTTTTTATAAATCAGAGTATGGCGCTTGGCATCACTTGAATCCAAACTTTAATGACTTGTTTCTGTTGCAGGTGTTCCTGGTCTCTGAGACATGTAGTGTATTCCTGTAAGTGTTTGTTTGTTCTGATGACTTGTATATTACAATGCAGTGACGAACCTAATTCAACACATCATTCTTATTGTGAAGTGAAGAAACTTTTTTAACACTGAGCATTATTTATACTATTTTATATATTTGAATATGTTTGGATTTTCTTTTACTTGATTTTTTCTTTCTACAAAGATGATGGACTGTTAGTGCTAGAGAAACAAGGTGAGGCAATCCTTCCTGTTCACTTAAAGCATTAACCCCAAGTTGATACCATCATGACAAACTATGTGTTTTCATGATGCTTTTTTGACCTTGGGACAGCATATGCAGGACTGGCACAGGTTTTAGATTTATCTTGTCTAAAAGAACCTGACAAGAAGGCCTGCTACATGTTTGCTTTTTGCTATTCTAAAGCATTTCTGTGATGGTGTAACATGTGTATGTATCTTTCTTTTAGGTTGATGAAAATGCTGACTTTCCTTTTTGTGAAGGATCAAGGAAGACTGACAAAGTAATTTTGTATTGTACAATACCTGAACATTTAAAAAAATAAAGTTGCATTTTGGAGTTTATACATGTCTGCATCCAGTTGTGAACAAATTAATCTATTTGAGAAAATTCAGTCCTGGTTCTGTATTATCCCTGCTATGCACAGTTACAGAAGCAGAAACTGTAAATGAGATCTGACACTTTTCTATGATGCATGGTCTATTTAAAATGGCTGAATTAATAATATAAAATTACATAATTGTGCACACGGCTTCCTTTAAAATCTTAATGTAAAATAGTAAGTTCAGCTTAAGTTTTTTGCTTATAGATTTCTGGTGTTCACATCTACAACAGGCCTTAAGATACACTATCGTTTGACTCAAAGTAGTAGAATAGCTAGGCTTTGTGTTTTTTATTTGACACAAATTTGACTTTTAGAACATGTGAGACAAAAAAAAAAATCAATTTCATCATTTAAAAATACAAAATGGGCCATTTACCTATTATTTACAAAGTGATAAATAGAATATGCAACAGTGTTAATTGTTGCCCTGTAGATTGATTAAATGATTGATTGCACTTATTTCTCCACTCTTTGAGCCATGGGTTAAAATAATTTCATAGGAAAAACCCAACATGAACATATCTGAACTATAAGAAGCCCCTGTTGGATGTTGCTTTTATTTTTTGCTCTTTGGTAAGGGTCAAATTTATTAGTTGCTTAACATGTAAATATCAGGAAACAAGAATTGAAAGTATTAACTATTGTCACCTTTTTGACCTCCAACTAAATTTCGGGAGTGAGGGACGGCTTGGCCCTGCTCCTCCTATAGTTTTGGGAAGATTGTACTCACATTTCATGCATGATAACCAAGATCTTGTATTCATATAGCTTTCAGTAAAAAACTGATTCCTTGTATTAAAATAAATTATCCTTCAGTAGGTACATTTTATTTGGAACACCATACTAATATTGGAAAGCCGTTTTGCACGTAAGCAGAGTCTCCACAAAAGTAATGCAGAATTTATTTGCATGTAAGGGGCAACTTTTTTCACGTGATTGCTTTAAATGTCTATTTCTTCCACATCCTAAAGTTGTGCTAATGGATTTTGATCTGGGGACCCGGAAGGGTGTTAAATTACATTGATCTTATTGTCATGTTTATAAAGCCAGTGTGAGGTGATTTTTTGCTTTGTGACATGGTCCACTATTAAGCTGGAAGTGTAGCCATTGGAAGGTGTGTAAATTGTTACCATAAAGGATGAACTAATCTTCAGCAACGAGAAAAATATATGTTGCATTCATGCATGAATTGAAATAATGGCTGTTGCACCAAAGGAGCCTGATACTATTATATTGCATCAAGGATCAAGGTAATAGGGGTGACTAAAAAAATATTATTTTTACTATATCAAACATTTTGTAAATCAGATGACATAAAATAAGTAACCAAATTTTAATTCAAAAGATGCTAAGTCTGATGAAGCAGTAGATGAATTATTGTTAGCAATATTTCATCTCTTGAAGCCAGACTGAAACAACATTATATTGGCTGTGCAGTTGGTCTATTATGGGTCTATTAGTTTATAAACCAGACATTAAATTTGGAGTTAAGTGAAGTTACAGGGCAGCAGTCTTTTTTGGAGCAAGTTTTGACCATTAGACTGGTTTTTGGAGTTGTTCCCTAGATGGAAGGGATGGGGATAAACATTTCTTGGCCCCCTTAATTGTTGTTTGCAGCTATATTTTCAATTATGTAGGTTAAAAATATTTGATTGTTTGTTCTGATGAATTCTTTGTATGTTGTGACTTGCAGGTTCATATTTGAGTAAATTGATTCCCCATTATACACCAATGAGAACACTTTTTAGGCTTTATGCCTCCTTACTATTCTTATTATTCCTATTTTTATAAAGAAGTATAACCATCCAAGTCAAGTCAAGCATGCTTTTTTTTTTTGTCACTACACCTATATACAGTAAAGTACACAGTGAAACAAAGCAACGTTCACCAAAGATCAAAGTTCTACATAAGACAAAATAAATGAACACTAAACAAAACTAGTCAGCTTCTCATAAAATAAAACTCAGGACGCTTTTAGGCTTTATGCCCAGTTGTTGTTATTGTTATTATCATTAATAATGCTCTAATAATTAATGATGCATTCTCTAGAGTAAGCATCATCACAGCATCATGGATAATAACCATACACATTTGTGACAGCAAGGACTGATCACGAGGAAGCAATGTTAAGTCGTGATCATGAGAAAACAATTTTTATGTTGAGATTACGAGAAATTTAAGTCGTGATAATGAGAAAACAATTTTTATGTCAAGATTACGAGTAAATGAAGTCATGATGATGAGAAAACAATGTTTATTTAGAGATTACGAGTAAATTAAGTCGTGACGAGAAAATCTTTATGTCGAGATTACGAGTGAATGAAGTCGTGATGATGAAAAAACAATTTTTATGTTGAGATTACGAGTAAATTAAGTCGTAATGATGAGAAAACTATTTTTATGTCGAGAGTACGAGTAAATTAAATCGTGAGATTGAGAAAACATTTATGTCTAGATCAGTGGTTTTCAACCGGTGGTCCGCGGCGGCATTGCATGTGGTCCGTGACAGCCTATATAATTTCACTATTAAAATCACTTTTTTTCTATAATTTATTTTTCCAAACATTTCCAGAATATTTCCTCATTAGTGGGAAAACTGAATTTAATGAAAATATCTAAAATATTTAAACTGACACAGGATAGGCTAGCTACATACCTTTGTGGGAGCGTTTTTTCCACACTGGCATATCTAAAGAACAAGTACAGGGCAAGGCTAGAACCAGAGAATGACACGAGGCTGTCACTATGTACCACTATATCACCACGCCCAGAAATCCCACTAACAGGTAAGGAGTACAACGCATGACCTCTCAGGACCTCCATCGTTTCGCGCTAAACTGAGGTAAAATAAAGACGCACGAGCGCCTTTCTCATCAATAAAAAAAGGCGGGGTTTACGAGCGCGCGCGTGCCCCCTCTTTACCCAGAATGCTGTTGGGTGTCATGTGATCTGGTTGTTGACGGTCACCGTGGACCGAGTGGCGCGCTCTTCGTCAGATTCTCTGCAGCTGTGTTCATCTCATCTCATCTCATCTCACCTCACCTCGCGCTCAGGAAACAATGTCTTACCGCCATACACACCGCGCCGACGCTGAATACCGGACTGGAGAAAGCAGGTAAAGTACGGACTCTCGGACACACTGTAGTGTGTGTAATAAGTGTATTGTTTGGGTGTATTGTGTTTGAGGAACGCGCCTCCTCTCAGCTGCTGCTTCCCGCGAGTTCGCGCAAAACCGCGGGTTTTTTTCCACAGCGGAAGGCAGTCTGGCCGCCTGATTACTCTATTGTACAAACCTGTTTTATTTGAACATACTTCTCTTCCCTCATTAAGTATATTTACTGACATTTCAGACACGGTTTATTTATATACATAATTGTTTTTTACACAATAGTTAGTCAGGACCCTCCTGCAGTTACTTTCTGACCTGGTCTTGAACATTTTATTACATTTATCAGACTTTATTTATTGATAAAATATAGGGTTATTCTCCTAGCTCTTTTGGATTTATTTGTAATGATTGTATGGATTCCATTCAAAGCTATACAAGAGCTAAACAAGACTAGTTTATATGAAAAAAAAAATATATATCCAATATTTTAGCAGGTTATCTGTTGGAACAATGTCGCTAAAGCCTCCGTATAGTCCCGCTGAAATCCGACCGTTTATGGCTTCAAAATGGCGCTGAAACAGTAAAGTGGTGATTGTGGGGCTTCTTTAAGTTGAACAAAGAAAGGTTTAGCTTGAAAACTGGTTTAAAGACAACGGCCTTGTATAAATAAGTCTATGGATTTTTCTCTACAATCTAAAGAGTCCAGGAAAGAGTTTAAGGAATATATGTGCAAGATGTCATGAGACATCCCATAATTATCAGCACTACATAACGCAGACACTAATTTAGATAATGTTTACTATTTCTCTCTTACATTCATCTGAACACGGGGAATGTAGAATATAAAGAAAACCCAGTGTGACAAATTGGCAGGTTATGACTGGATCTACAAAAGGCAGAAAACTGGATTGATCAGGTGTTTTTGTTTCCTTTTTCTTATTTTTAAAGGTGACACAAAGTGTAGTTCCTCTGGTTTCATCTTCCATTTTTTTTGCAGCCAGCACCCATTAAACTAAAACAATTGCAACAGATTTATTTTGTAAACATAATATGCTTCAAGTATCTGGTGGATTGTTTACTTCTCTTTAATGAAGACAGTATTTATTTGAGCTGTAGAGCATTATAGTATATCTGAACTTTCCCATATTGCATTAGGTGCATGTTAATGTTTCTGATACGGCAGGTTATTTTAAAATTGGTTAAAACACTTAAAATACAATAAAAACTGCTGCTAAACATAAGAGCCGAATAATGCTGCAACTAATATTTTCCCCAGTTTAACAAATGAAATGCGAGTTATTACTTTGACTATTAAACTATTTTCTGAAAGTGAAAATCCTTTAGGGTCCTCTTCAGACATGAATAAATCTATAAAACAGAACTTGTATTGTTTTGGTAAAGAATGTAAAAAGCTACGTGTGTATATATACTTATGTAAAATCCTTTTATTTATTTATTTTTTTAAGGAACAAAGGACAAAAGTTGTGCAGGAAACGTGACTCTGATGGGAACGTTCGAGGATCACGCGATGAACCTGAGACCAAATGTTCAGACAGAAAAGGACCGAACAGGCCAGAATGGTAAAGTGATTTTAACTTCTGTGTGTTACCGTGTTATATTGAAGCACAGTTGTTTCCACATCACGTAACTTTAATGGAGGATTTAGTTTTATTTTTTGTGAGCATTGTACATAAATGTGATTAAGGAGTAAATTGTGTGCATCATTACACCAGTAAAAGCATCACAAATTTATTACAACTATTACAAAGGTACCAGCATTTTTTTGCATTAATGATTTTTGAGTCCATGCCATAGTGAAATGTGAGGCTCTTTGGTGTTTTGATTGGCGATTTAACAAATGTGAATAAGATTCAAATTTGGAAGGAACTTGTAGCTCGTTTAGCTCTTTTGGTTGCATTTTAATCTGTGAGTTTGTGAACATCTGTCTTTTGAATCTAGAGGAAAAAAATAGAAGCACTGTTTATTTTCACACCTCACTCTCTCACTTTCTTGCAGTTGTTTGGTGCAGCTATGATCTCTCCAGAATCACATGCACCAGAATCAGCCTAATGGTTTCCTCTATGCTTGTTAGGATTTTCTTGTTAGCTCTACTGATAGCTCTGTATTTTTTAGGAAGGGAATTGTGCAATATGAATTACGATACGGTATGCTTGGGAATGTTTCCATGTATTCACTGATTCAGAGGAGAATATCGGTAAACTCCACATTCTTGACTGTAGACAACAGGTGCATGTAAAATTATGCTAAATTGTCTTTCCCCCGTTTTGATTAGTTTCACAACTCCAGAGAGTGGAGGGCCTGTGTCGAGAATAAGGGACTGGGCAGAGGAGGTGGAGAATAATGAAATGCGCACAAATGTTCGACGGGACATCGAGCGGTCAGTTTATTTCTTTCTTTTTGTTTTTGTACTTCTAATCCTCAGCCCACATTATTCATAGGTTTTATAATTTGCCTTAATTGGTTTAGCTACAGACGGCGGATACTGACTGCAGATTCTGTTCCGAGGGAGAGAAAAATGTCATCTGGAAGGTTTGTTATTCATAACTGTAGCTTTTATTGATATCTTTGTCATCATGCTTGTACACTAATAACACGTGCGTTGTGTCTACAGTTCCGACTCGCGAGATTCCAGAGAGTCCCCTGTCCCTGGGGATATCGAGACCGACGAGACTGTCCTATTGAGGAGACAAAAGCAGATTAACTATGGGAAGAACACCCTTGCCTATGACCGCTACATTAAAGAAGTACCAAAGTGAGTAGAATATAATGCTCCATTATTAACTTTAATGAAGCTAGGAGTGCTGAGTGTGTTTGAGGGGAAATACCAGGCTTTCATTGTTTCATTTCTGATTCTAGGAACTTGCGGAAACCAGGGATTCATCCACGAACTCCAAACAAGTTGAGGAAATACAGTCGTCGCTCCTGGGACCAGCAAATAAGACTGTGGAAAGTCAAACTTCATGCTTGGGACCCTCCTGCTGAAGAAGGCAGCGATCTGCAGGCTGTGTATGTTTTTGGTTATGCTCATTTATGTTGTGTAATACAAATAGCAGAAGCCTGATAAGGTAAATAAATTAAATGCTTTTGTTTAAAAAATGCTCTTGTGATGCTTAAAGATGTTTACTTATTAGAAGAATTGGCTCTGTTTATTTTTGGAATGCTCATTGTCTTTAAAAAAAAATATCACGTTGTAAGATGACTTTTAAACGCCATATTTTATCAACCTTTATAAGCATGATTATCCACAGAATAGTGATAGAGTTCAATCAAATTCATAATAAACTAATTAAAGGTTAGCAATTTAATTAGTTTATAAATATTATTATTTTATATATATATAAACACACACCCCTTTTTATATTTTGTGCAGCAACTTGAAGTGTCTTGTGTTTCCTCTAAATAGAGATCTGGGTGAGGTCATGGACTTTGAGCTGGATGTGGAGTGCTCAGTGGATCCTGAAACAGAAGCATCAAGTTCCAAATCTAGTAGTTCATTCCCTGAGGTGTGTATGAACCCGAATGTGCTAAACAAAAAAACACTCTATAGTAAATATGGATGAAATTTAAGCCCCATTTTGCCATTATTCAAAAATCGCTTGGTTTCCAGTGTGTTTTAATGCAGTTGTTAATCTTGTTGCAGGACTCAGGAACCCCCCATAAGATGATGAAGATAGATGAAGCTGAAATGGCGTGACTTCTCTCACTGATGCTCTGTGAAAGCGAGAGAACTGTTAACGTACAGATCTTCGCTTGATTTTATTGTTAATACTGTTCTGTGCTTGCAATTGTTTTTTTTTTAAAACATCTTTATCTTCTTGGTGAATTCAGAATCTATATGTAATGTTAAAGATAAAAATTACACTGAAGAGAAATTGTTCTCCATATGGGCAGGTTTTTCACATCCAGGTGTTTTTCACCATTTTGTGTTTGTTTCAAAATTGTTGTAAAAATATTGCTTTTATTTGTGTTGTAAATTAGATCTTTTTTCTGTTAAATGTGTAAGCATCTGTTTTATAAGGACTATTTTGAAATAAAATATATAAAACTTGTGTTCAGATGATTATTCACTTAAAAAACAGTGAGTTTAGGAGCTGCAGTATTTTTTGTGGATAGGGTCAAGACTTTGTGCAGGCCATAGACTTGATCCTCCGCATACCATGTCTTCATAGTGCTTGGATATGGGTGTGGTTGTAAAGGGTCTACATTCACTTTTTCCACATTTTGTTGTAACAGCCTTATTCCAAAATGGATTAAATTAAATATTTCTCAAAATTCTACCCCAGTGTGTTTGAAATCTTTGCAAATTTATTAAAGATAAAAAATGTAAGAAACAAGTATTCACAGACTTTTCTTAATACTTTGTTAAAGCATTTTTGGCATCAAATACAGCCTTCAGCTTTTTTTTAGTATGATGCTCAACGGCACATCTATTTTTGGGCAGTTTCTCCCATTCTTCTTTGCAGAACCTCTCAAGCTACAGCCGGTTGGATGGGAAACATTGGAAGGAATGGGCTTGAAGACCCACTCTAGAAAGAGTCCTAATGGTTCCAAACTTCTTCCAGAAATGATTCTGTACCCTTCCCCAGATCTGTGCATTGATACAATCCTGTCTTGGAGGTCTGCAGACAATTCCTTGGACCTCATGGCTTGGTTTGTGCTCTGACATGCACTGTTAACTGTGGGACCTTATATAGGCAGGTGTGTGCCTTTCCAGATCATGTCCAATCAACTGAATTTACCACAGGTGGACTCCAATCAAGTTGCAGAAAAGGCTGATCAGTTTAAACAGGATGCACGTTGCTCATTTTGAGTGACATGGCATACAAACAAACGTCTTTCACGTTGTCATTATGGGGTATTGTTTAAAGAATTTTGTGGAAAATAATGGATTGAATCCATTTCAGGATAAGGCTGTAACATAAAATGTGGAAAAAGTGATGCGATGTGAATTCTTTCTGGATGCACTGTATGTAGGCTGCATCAAATCCTTCTGTCTCTTTATGTAGTACCAGGCAGCCTTTATGATGTTGAGAACAGGACTCTGTGGGGGCCATAACTATTACTTTAAGGACTCCTTGCTCTTCTCTATACTGACAATAGTTCTTAATTACATTAGCTGTAGGTTTGGGTGTGTTGTCCTGCTGCAAAATAAATATAGGAAATATAATGACTCTTGGCTGGTACATCACGATGGAAAAGTATCTGCCCGTATTTATCAGCATCGTAGACACCATTAATTATGTTCAAATCCAATTGCAAAAATGCAACCCCAAACCTTCACCATGCTTTACTATTGCCTGGAGACACTCATTACCACCGTCTCTTCGACTGAACACCATCACCTTCTCCAGTCTCACCCTCAGCAATGGGGGTTCCCCAGGGATGTGTATTGTCCCCTCTCCTATATTCCCTTTTCACACATGATTGGGTCCCTGCCTATGCCTCAAACAGCAGTATTACATTGTATACCATATATTATTACCTCCCTACCTTTTGTACATTATTTAGAACAATATATGGATTGAATATTTGGCCCTCTTACCATATTTATCATATTGATATTTATTGTAAATAGGCCATTTATGCACTTCTGGTTAGATGCTAAATGCATTTCATTGGCTCTGTACATGTCTTCTTCTTTTCTTTTGTCTTCTCCCATTAGGGGTCACCACAGCGGATCATCCGTCTCCATACCCCCCTGTCCTCTACATCTGCCTCTTTATAACCGACTACCTGCATGTCTTCTCTCACCACATCCATAAACCTCCTCCTTGGTCTTCCTCTTTTCCTCCTTCCTGGTGGCTCAACCCTCAGCAGTCTCCTACCGATTTACCCCATGTCCCTCCTCTGCACATGTCCAAACCATCTAAATCTCGCCTCCCTCACCTTGTCTCCAAAACGTCCTACATGCGCTGTCCTAATTAACTAATTTCTAATCATGTCCATCCTCGTCACTCCCTATGAAAACCTCAACATCTTCATGAATCGAATCTAATCTCATCATTGTTCCACTTTTCAAACCCCCAGCAAACAATTATTTTTTTCTACAGCCAAATATTTTAGATTTTGACTCATCGGTCTGAAAATCCCTGACTCTGTGCAAGTGTATAAAGTGTGCTAAAGTAAGAATTGAAAGCCAAAGGGTAGTCACAGCAAATATTGATTGGATTTGGATTCTGTTCATTTACTTTTTATTTTGCTAAATAATAAAAATAATTTGGGATACATAGGTAGAAGAATGATGAGGATAGAGAAACCAGGAAGGAGAAAAAGAGTAAGGCCAAGGAGGAGGTTTATGAATGTGGTGAGGAAAGACATGCAGGTAGTTGGTTTAAAAAGAGTCAGATGTAGAGGACAGGGTGATCCGCTGTGGCGACCCCTATCGGGAGCAGCCTAAAGAAGGCTGTCAGAGACTATACAGTACATGCAAGTTAGTCCGTCGACGAATAAGCCCCGCCCATTTTGTGACACCAATCGGGCGATCCAATACAATCTTTAAGCTCCGCCTCCAAAGAGAAGAAGCAGCTCTCTCATTGGTTCCCTGTGTGTCTTGTAGGCCATGTTCCAAATGGAATAAATTCTTGGTCTGTAAGTACGAACATGGAGGCCATAGGACGCTATTTGGGACAGGACCGTAGACTCATCTCCATGTTTTCCTGCTAAAGCAACAACACACTTGGAGTTTTTAACCATTGTATAGGAGCTGTAGCGCCTCAATCTCTCTGTAAGATCTCCAGATCTCCACTCTCTCCTGTTTGTGTTACAGAGAAGAAACTGGTTTAGTAGCTACCCAGGTAACGTGTCCAAATAGCAGCTCGGTCCAGCGGATGTATAGTGAAGACTTGGCTGATGTGTTTTAGTTGAACTGCAAGAGGAATTATTGGAGAACATTATAGAAATCTCATGCAAAATAAAGCTGTGTCTTATGTCTTTCTTGAACTGTTGTAGGTGAAATGGAAAAGCTGAGATAGAGAATGGCTCAGGCATCCAGCACTCCCCAGGAAGGACACAATGAGGCTGAAAACAGCAACAAAACACAAATACATCCTCATGTTGCAGGTGTTTTTTTTTTTTACTGCTTATCATTCATACCCAGATAGTGAGAGAAGAATGAAGTTTTCCACGTTTTCAGGCATCTAACTGCATGCAAAATACAAATTCAGACGCTCTGAGCAGCCCAGAGTTTCTTTACTGAATAATCTGTGTAATATCCATGCAGTGTATATGTATAGTGCACATTTACTGTAAGCCGGATCTAGATTTCTAGGTGTAGATGTAGGTCTTGAATGAGGTGAAGGTGTAGAGGAAAACATCTCTCTCAACTCACTTTTAGTGCTGAAAGTTTTGAAAGCTTGAGTATGAACATATAGTGAATTAGTCCCAGCATGAGCATGGGACCGTAAATCTACACGATGAACCATCCGTACCAATGTCTTAATTGCAATTTAGACAAACGCTGATCCAAACCAGTCCAAGTGTCTTTCAGTTTCTATGAAACTGTAATGTGTTTTATCAGAAAGCACTGCCTATGAACACACACAACCTGTCTATTCCCTGTTTTTTTTCCCATCTAGACAGAGCAATGCCGTCTGCTGTGACTGACAGCTCTGAGCTCCGAGGCTCAGAATCTGACCAGGTCAATTTGGTAAGTGTTGAACTGATGATCTCGAAGGGATAAAACCTCTTTTCTTATCATGACTACAGGTATTTACAGTTGTCTTCAAACGAATTGCAGTGCAACATCAGTAACCAGATGAACCACTGTTTGTAGTAGTGGTTATATTTCTGCATTTGAAATGATTTAATTTTAGATATAGCAGTGTCATGGAAAAACAGCAGACCCACATATCATGACATGCCCACTGCTTGTTCTGAGTAATCAACTTTTTCATCGAAGAGAGTGTTCATAGTAATAGCAGTGTTAGAGTTAGAGAACTCGGGCTATTCTGTCGTTAATAGCGCTTTATTAAGGGAGAAGAAAAACAAATGTTTCACACATTTATTATAAAATATCTTCCCGTATGAGCTAAAATAAAATGGTCTGTTTCAAATAGTGTGCGGTGGAACAACAATGTAATTTGATTAAAATGTTGATATGAGAGGGGAAAATGTATTAAGAAGTGCAGCAGAAGTACAGTTATAGAATGCTGAGTTAATATGATCTCAAATGGTTTAAAATGGCAAAAAAAATTTAAAACCCTGGAAAATGGAGGAGAAAATGAGTGGCTGCTGTTACAGAATCGCAAAGATTCGGTTAATTAGCATTTCCAGAAAGATCAACGATGATCTAAAGTTACCTCTTAGTACTGCTACTGTCGGAAGACATTCGATTGAAGCTAGGGAAAGTGACGGAAAAAACATTATGTAATAATGCTATGATTTAGAATTGAATGTGGAACATTTCCACTGCATTTGAAATATGGAAATGAAAGCTTTTATTTAAAATAAGATATTTGCACTTTGTTCACTTCTATGATTGCACTGCTACCATTTATTTATTTTTCTTAGGTAGAGGTGCTGATGATAACTGATGATACACAGCTAAATAATAGATTTTACGCTGTAATGTCGTGTTAGATTTGTATATAATGGATGTTTGTCTGGTAGCAGCTTCTTTGTTGAGTCTTTTGCTAATTTTAGATAATTTCTTTATTCACAGAGAATTCCATACAGTTGTCCAGAAATACTTTCTGAAAAATATCCGCCGCTGAAGAACAAACACGATGGTAGGTGGTGTAAATCACTGTATCACTGCTATATGATATGATACGAAGCATTTTTTAGTTATAGTGATTTCTCTAATCAGCAATTGCAATAGTGCTAATATGTTTGCAGATTTTCCCACATTGCTTCCACAAATTATGTTTAATTTGTAAATAGTGGGTGCAAACTGAAAAAAGCTCTGATTTGGTCTATTTTGACCAGACGCATTCTAAATATATGCATAAGAAATGGCTGTCTAACTGGCTATTTCACTAAACCACACCAAATCTAAATACATTTTGCTTTCAGTGTGCATGAAGGGGGTGAGTCAGAGCGCAGAATCAACTCCCAAGTTTTGGCGTGCCTCAATCAGTGAATCAACTTTTTCTGAAAGAAATGCAGATGACTAGAAGACGCATTTAGAAACTTAGAGGACACATAATATATAATACTTGCTAGCCAGCAGTAGTGGACAATAAGAAGTAAATACTATTCTTTACTGTACTTAAGTAGCTTTTTTGCATATCTGTAATTTACTGAAGTATTTCCATTTGGGGAGCCTTTTACTGCAGTAATATCTCTGAGTGTATCTGTACTTAAGTACATGGCTGGTGAGCTTCTTCTCTTGTGAGCTTGTGTACTGCATAATACACATTCTTCATGTCATGAGTTTTGAAGTGAAATCTTTCATTTTGTTGTAAAATCATTTATTTTTGTTCATCTTTGTTATTGAGTTGTTTATCCTTAACGTCCCACAAAACAGTGTTTTCTATTAAGGCAGGAAAGATGCTTAAATGGTTTTACCAGGGATCATGTTTACAATGATTTTTCTAATTTTCACACCACAAATGTATAATAACAAATTGAAATATTCCTTAAATATCATAAGGCCAACAGTTCAGTGTAATATTAATAGTTCCCATACTTTAAAGCAGCGGTCCCCATCTGTCAATATTTTCCGTCAGACATTATTTTCACAGACTGGCCTTTTAGGTGTGGCGGATTAATACAACAAAATAAAAGGATATGACCGGCAAAAAACTGGTATTTTATAAATATAATACTAAACGTTCATTTTGCTAGCTTGGGAGTTTCAATTTAGCGGTAATGTATTATGTGTTACCGGCCGGAGCAGCCCCTTTAAGAAGGTAGCGGATATAGGTAAGACATGTGAACGAGGCAAGCATCTTGACATGCATCAAGAGTAAGTCATTGACAGATGTGGCAGAAAGAATCTGGTAATTTTCCAAAATTCCAAAGTTCAGAATCAGATAATAAATAAAACGGAAATAATGTGTTATGCATTCTTTCTGTGCGGCCCGGTACCAATTGACCCACGGACCGATGCCGAGCTGTAAGTGCATTTACAACAGATAATTTACAATAGATAGTCTAATGTAGTCTTATTGAAGTGATTTAAAAAAAGTACACGATACTTCAAAACACAGTACATGTAATTAATTTTTAAATTCACTGCCACCTATTTTCATTACTGTATTCAGTCAATTACTTACAACTTGATGTTTGACACAAAAATAAAATGAGTACACTAAAAACAGAATTCAGATTGTATTTTTTAAATAAACAGTCTCCTCTTGTGTTTTTAGGTCCTCTTTTTGGTGTGTTTACCAAGTCCTGTCAGAAGACAGATCCTCTGTATCAGAAGCACTTCAGTCCCAGTCTTAAGTATTTCCAAAAACAGAAAAGTGACAGTTTTAGCAGGAACTATGAACACGAAGATAATTTTGTAGCATGCCAAGACCTTACCTCTCGATCTTCCCAACGCTTACAGCACCTAGAACACACTTTATTGGCTCTCAGGTCTCAGTGTCATGTACTGCGTGGATCAGGAAGTTGTCTGAGGGGGTGCATTACGGGACTGTCCTCTTCAGGAGAGGCAGAATTTTATCATCACCCTCAGGCAACAGCCTTTAGTCAGCACTATGCACAACTCCAGCACCTTCTGGAACAACGGGCTCAGCTCCTCTTCCTCCATGAATATGGTCGTAGATGTCGTGCAGCTAACTGCTTTATATCACGATTGCGTGATTTGCTGAGCAAAGTGCATGTCTTAGCCAAAAAGAGTTCTAAAGAACTACTCGACTTTTACTGTAACCTGGATTTTAGGGCTATGTGTCAGGAACTGCAAGTCCACGTCGGCCACTGGGACATGCTACATTCACGAATGCGATCTGACCCATTCTTGCAAACTGTTTTTCTCAGTCGCACAGAGATGCTAGTCTCAATACAGAGAGCGTTGTGGATGCTGGGACAGGAAGCCTTGCTGCTGATGGAGAAGTGCATGCACACTGTGTTTAAAACGTTAGCTGCTGTTCGGCTGGTGGGTCTACCCAGCAGTGCCTTGGAGGACTTGCTGTCTGCTGTGGGACTCTATAATAACATCATAGCCAACCCTAGGTCTCAGAAAATGGTTACAGCTGGAAGTTTGTTCACCCCTGATTGTTCTGAGAACATTTCAGGCTTGCCCAGGAAACACCGCAGACTTGGTACATTGTTAGTGGTGGAAGTCATGAGGATTGTGGCATTGCATCGGGGTCAAATTGCAGCCAGGCAACTTTACAGTTGGACATGCCAGCAGACTAATCTTCTTTCGCTTGCAGGACAAAACAGCATGAAATGGGAGGACTTAGATTTTCTGTATCTTCTTGTTCCATCTACTTCATATCAATCTAAATCTAACTCAGACAATTTCATTAAAAAGCCACTCCACAGTTGCTGTTCTTCCAGTCTGCCCTTGTTCATGTTTGCTCAGTGGGATCAAGAGGACATCCTTGAAACTCTTTTTCAAAGCTTAGTGCCCTCAACAGACAACTTAGCTCCAAACATTCCCAAAAGACCTCCGTTTGATAGGAGTGTGGCGCTTTTCTCTCAGTACAGGGATATGCTATGGAGGGAATTCGGCAAAGCGGTTATCCAGCATTTTTATTACCCGTCTCACAGCAGTGTTTTAGGTGGTATGAACCAATGGAATGATCAGATGGTGTTTCTTTTGGTCAGTTGGCTAAGACAAGCTTGTGAAGAAGGTATGGCTGTAAAAGGTGGTTCATCAAATTTGGTTGTTTCCTTGTTGAAATGCTCAAGTGCTGAGTAATTTGTATTATCATTTTCTCTTTTTAGAATTGGTTCCAGCTGAATGCAAGAACATCTTAAATAAATTCTACTCCCATATTTTATCTACTGATGCCTTCATGCACTGGGATGCAAGTAAGTTGAATAAATCAATTTGAAAGGCTTTACTGCATTGTGTCCAAAATGCCATTTTAGTATATTTAGGTTTATACCACAGTGATGTTGAATACTTGATTTGTTGAATACTTGATTCAGTCAGAAGGTGAAATTTATTTTCTCCATAACACTAGCACTGATACTTGTTCGACTACGGGTTTGTTTCGGTAGTAAAAAAAATATGCAGAGTTTTTCATGGCAGATGCTCAACATGAGGAGATGTTGAAAATCATTCGGAGTTTCTGATTACAGTGGTAATTTTATTAGGCTGTAACATTTTCAGCATGCTTTGGGCTTCGAAGATGTTCTGTACCATGAATATAATGTATCTTTTTATTAACTTTCAAGAGTTTGAAAAGAAAGATAAACCATGAAGCTGGTTAGAGAAATACAGTATTTATACTTAATAGCTGCTGTAATTAAATTGAAAACAGCAAAAGAATGTTCTGAATTTTCAGCTTTAATGTAGTAACTAACACTACTTTTCATCGAAATCTATTACATTGTTGATTATTGTACTTATTTTATTCTTCATATTTGAGATTTTAACACATTGGTTTTACTGCCTGCAGAAACAGAGTATTCATTTTATAATAACAATGTTTTATTTAATATTCACAGTCTCATATGCGTTTTTATTTAATGTGTCTTCATAACTCTAAAACTACTTTAACACATGGTGATAAGTGTTTATTTCATGATACTGATAGTAAATACTAATTTATATTGGCCTTCTATTTATTTGTCAGTTGAAAGTTAGCAGTCTTAAACGAATGTTTGTGTTGCAGTAATGTGTGAGTCACTGGGTTTAGGAACGAAGGATAAGTGTTTACCGAGAGCCACAACAGATCCTTCCACCGTCAGAACAGCCACCATGGAAATTGCATTCCAGCTCTTCCCTCCTCTCCACTTTGTGCTTCAGTTACTGCAAACCCCACACACAAACTCGGGTATTCATGAATCTTATTCCTTTTCAGTTTAGTTTCTGTCTTGTTTTAAACTCTAAAGGAGTGGTCCCCAACACCCGGGCCACAACCCAGGTAAATTGGTACCGGGCTGCACAGAAAGAATACATAACTTACATTATTTCCGTGTTATTTATTATCTGATTCTGAAAGATGTTTTATTTTGGAAAATTACCGGATTCTCTCCGCCATATCTGTCTATTACTCACTCTTGATGCATGTCATGATGCTTGCCTCGGTCACATGTCTAACTTCTTTAATATTTTATATGGTTTAATTGACATTAAACTGGTCCGTGGTGCAAAAAAGGTTGGGGGCCGCTGCTCTAAAGGACCTTTTGAGATACTTATGGTCACATATCCACAGATCTTTGTCCATATAGTGTATAAAGTATTTTGTATTACATTCATAAGCCAAAGCAGTTTGGTCTTAATTTTGGTGGAATGTTATGACTGTTTATGACTGAATCCATAATGTTTAAATTTTTTTGTGCTCAGGAAAAGGAAACAAACTCCTTGGTTTGTATCATCTAGGACTGCTGTGCAGGGCTAAAGCCACGGTCCAGTCTTTAACCTTCTGGGTTATGAGTAAGGCCTACCAGTTTCTGGCCTCATGGTCTCTTACTAAGTTTGTGTTAGTCACCCAAGGAGACCTTAAGGTATAAAGCTGTCTTTACTGAATTTTATACTAATTTGGAGAATGTAAATGAGGAATATGCATTGAAATCTTTGGTTGTATGAATTTTAAAGGCTCTCATGGAGACAGTGGAGAATCTAGTGCAGCAGCTGAACACTGTGGTTGGAACGGCCGATCATGATCATCTTCATCTTCATCATCATCGCATTGTGGAATATGGACTCCAGTTATCTCATGCAGGCTCACAACTACATGTAAAGTTTTTTAACATTTCCGTGTGGAATTATTCAACAGAATATGTATGTAGTGATCTATTATTGCAGCTAATTATTTTTCTAAATAATTAAAATAGTATGCACAATTAATAAAGAACAGTGTGGTGTATAAAAAAAATCCTGGTTGATTGAATACAGCCCTGAGCATGTGCAAGCCAACTGCACTGATGCTACTACATTACATTACAATATTTAGAACAATATTTCAGCCTTGGCTTATGGGATAACATATGAAAGAAAACAAGTATATGTTTAAAATGCATATATATCCTTATCTAAAACAATTAAATGCACAAGCTTAGTTTTTTAATGGAATAATTAAGACTATGTTTGTGATCATTTAATAAATTATAGGTCTTCTCTGAACTAATCCTGAGGATCTTTTCAACGGATTGCAAGAAAATGTCGATGGAGGTTTTTGAGCAAATGATGCCATCAGCAAAACACTGGAGAGTCAACTGTAAAACAGGTCAGAAGGCAAATAATGGCATTTTGGGGCTTTTTTGGATTTTCATGTTATTCTATTCCAGTAAGTAAATGTAATTCGTTACTTAAGTAGGTTTTTTTTTTTTTTTTTTTTTGGGAAACTTTGACTTACCGGATTTTTCCTGGGTTTTTCCCAGTTTCACAAACTTCAAGCCAAAAAACTGAGCCCCATAACATTAGACCAATAAAATTTCCGAACAGAAATGAAAAAACGCAACTCACCTGTGTTCTGAGCTGCACGGCATCGGGAGAAAAGAAGTTTTCTTTAAACGCACGACGATGCCAAAAGATAAACTCCCGAGAGAAATAGTTCTGAAAGGAAGGAGGAAGACAGTGAACAATGACTTACTTGGTCGGCTACTGTTTAGATACAAGCCGTTGTAACGCGTTGAGTCTGGGTGAAGGGAGAGCTCGCTAACTCCAGTTGCAACAGAAATCATATAAGCACAGACAGGTTTTTGAACCTGTTGAAATTACGGTAACTAGATTTCAAAGTCAAATATCTTACTTTTTACTCAAATACATGTGGAAAATCAATTGTTTTTTATGAATGGATAAAAACTGAATTCAAGCACACAGCAAGCCATCAATCAGGGTTTTAAACTTGTTTTGATTTCCGCTTGGCGCTGGCAGATTTAGTCGCATCTTGCCGGGAGGGACGCACTGGGAGTTTTTTTTTTACAGCTTATTTGCACGGTCGCACCAATTATTATATCATGTCACGGTCAGTGTACTTGGAGAACCTGGAGAAGTTCCCTCATTTATTTATTTAGAAACGAGAGGCAGGGGTTATGCGACGTCACGGCAGTAAGAAGAGCTGAACCCAAAATTAAATTAAAAAAGGAAATTAGCAGGGGGAACAACCAAAAGATAAAGGTATGTATGCAGCTTATCTGGTTATAATAATGGTATAGGCTAATGCACTTAATGAAATGAGGCTAATAACTGTATCACTTGTATACACCATGTACTATATACTGGTTATGCTGTTTTGCCTGTTATGCTTTTACGCATAGAGCAACTTTTATTTATTTTAGCTTGCATAACATAATTTATAGTATGTAGTTTATCATAATGTGTTCAGCTTGCAACCAAACAATTACAATCTAACTATTCTAGTTGTATTGTAGTTAAACTAGCACTTCTTAATTTGGTTATCTTTAATTGAGTTTATGTCATAAAGGTTTTCTGTGATTGTACTGAACAGGTCCTGAACTGAGTTCAGTAAGGGGAATTTCCAGTGCAGTTTAAAGGGCTCATTTAAAAGACATGTATTATAAGGATATAGATGTTGTATGTATCTTATGTCTACAATTAGCCAAGGAGTTGTTTGGTTCTTGGTTCTAAGAGTTTGATAAATTGTGCAATAAATGCATTTAGGGTGATATTTTTACATGAGCTCTCAGAAATGTGTCCAAATTTGTGGATTTGTCTTACTCATCCAGTGATTGTAACTGAGGCAAAGAGGAGTTTTACAAAGCTGAAACTAATCATTAGGAGAGATGTTGGGTCATGGCATGGTTCACTCGGGGCATTATTTAAGTTAGAACCGCCTTTGGCACTTGGTGGTATCAACTAAGCATGAACATACAGTTCAGCGTCAGTTCAACATCAATCCGAACATTTTGAGAGGAATAAGTGATGGAAAAAACTCCTGACTCTAACTTGCCACGGCACCCATGGCCTTATTTGTCCAATTTATATTTTACCGTAGTTTCCGGACTATAAAGCGCACCCATATATAAGCCGCACCCACTGAATTTTACAAATATTTTTATTTTTAACATATAAGCCGCAGGTGTCTACACTAATGAACTTTACACAGGCTTTAACGAAAGACACTTTACACACGGTGTAACAGGTGAAATATGTTACACTTCCTTTAGGAGCATAGCGGTATTTTGGGAAATAGCCTGGCACTGCATTTTGCCAGTATTACTGCACGTGTTCAAGACGAGGATTATGTCCTTATTATTTTCTGATGCTCATTTCTAAGTTTCTTTGACTAACCCTTAACGCTGTTGCCAAGAATAATAAAAAAGCACGAGTTTTGGAAACCTGTCTGTGCTTATATGATTTCTGTTGTAACTGGAGTTAACGAGCTCTTCCTTCACCCTGACTCAACGCGTTACAACGGCTTGTATCTAAACAGTAGCCTACCAAGAAAGTCATTGTTCACTGTCTTCCTCCTTCCTTTCACAACTATTTATCTCGGGAGTTTATCTTTTGGCATCGTCGTGCATTTAAAAAAAAAAAAAAAAATTTCTCCTGAAGCCGTGCAGCTCAGAACAAAGGTGAGGTGCGTTTTTTTCATTTCCGTTCGGAAATTTTATTGGTCTAATGTTATGGGGCTCAGTTTTTTGGCTTGAAGTTTGTGAAACCGGGAAAAACCCAGGAAAAATTCACAAATAAGCCGCTTCGTTGTTTAAGCCGCGGGGTTCAAAACGTTGGAAAAAAGTAGCGGCTTATAGTCCGAAAAATACGGTAAGTCATTGAAATCAAGGTTTTGAGCTCATGATATTTCATTAGATGAGTGTATAACTCATTAATATTATTCTATTAGATGAATGTTACTCTTAGCACACCAGAGACATTTCATATAAACTGAGTCGATTAAGAAGTTGTCTTGTAATAATTATAATAGCCATAATAAATCATAGTACTTGGATACTTCAGTACATTTGAAGGCAAAAACTTTTGTACTTTTAATCAAGTGAAATTTTAAAGGGAGCATTTTTACTGGAGTAATATTTTACCCACTATATCTTCACTTTCACTAAAATCCATGTTTTGAGTACTTCGTCAACTACTAACCACTAATGTTAATATTAAATATATAGTTAATAATCAGTAGTTTTTAAGTCCAGTATGGAATTGCTGCTTTGTGTATTTTCATAGAATTACCCAGCATCCCGAGCGATTATGCAGTTTTCGCGGCTCAAAGTGTGCTTGGTCAGGTGTTTGAGGGAGTGCAGCCGCTACCAGATGAGACTCGTATTCCAGCACTGGCAGAGGCCATGACTGCCTTCATGGAGGCCTGGATGGAGCACATACTCAAACAGAAAATCAAGTTTAGGTCAGTGGGCAATGATTCTATGTGGATTAAAATTGATTAGTCATCAGTGACCAAGCAATATTGTATACAGGGAGTGCAGAATTATTAGGCAAGTTGTATTTTTGAGGATTAATTTTATTTGAGGATTTAATTTGAACAACAACCATGTTCTCAATGAACACAAAAAACTCATTAATATCAAAGCTGAATATTTTTGGAAGTAGTTTTTAGTTTTAGCTATTTTAGGGGGATATCTGTGTGTGCAGGTGACTATTACTGTGCATAATTATTAGGCAACTTAACAAAAACCAAATTCATACCCATTTCAATTATTTATTTTTACCAGTGAAACCAATATAACATCTCAACATTCACAAATATACATTTCTGACATTCAAAACCAAACAAAAACAAATCAGTGACCAATATAGCCACCTTTCTTTGCAAGGACACTCAAAAGCCTGCCATCCATGGATTCTGTCAGTGTTTTGATCTGTTCACCATCAACATTGCGTGCAGCAACCACAACCTCCCAGACACTGTTCAGAGAGGTGTACTGTTTTCCCTCCTTGTAAATCGCACATTTGATGATGGACCACAGGTTCTCAATGGGGTTCAGATCAGGTGAACAAGGAGGCCATATCATTAGATTTTCTTCTTTTATACCCTTTCTTGCCAGCCACGCTGTGGAGTACTTGGGCGTGTGTGATGGAGCATTGTCCTGCATGAAAATCATGTTTTCTTGAAGGATGCAGACTTCTTCCTGTACCACTGCTTGAAGAAGGTGTCTTCCAGAAACTGGCAGTAGGACTGGGAGTTCAGCTTGACTCCATCCTCAACCCGAAAAGGCCCCACAAGCTCATCTTTGATGATACCAGCCCAAACCAGTACTCCACCTCCACCTTGCTGGCGTCTGAGTCGGACTGGAGCTCTCTGCCCTTTACCAATCCAGCCACGGGCCCATCCATCTGGCCCATCAAGACTCACTCTCATTTCATCAGTCCATAAAACCTTAGAAAAATCAGTCTTGAGATATTTCTTGGCCCAGTCTTGACGTTTCAGCTTGTGTGTCTTGTTCAGTGGTGGTCGACTTTCTGCCTTTCTTACCTTGGCCATGTCTCTGAGTATTGCACACCTTGTGCTTTTGGGCACTCAGTGATGTTGCAGCTCTGAAATATGGCCAAACTGGTGGCAAGTGGCATCTTGGCAGCTGCACGCTTGACTTTTCTCAGTTCACGGGCAGTTATTTTGCGCCTTGGTTTTCCACACGCTTCTTGCGACCCTGTCGACTATTTTGAATGAAACGCTTGATTGTTCGATGATCACGCTTCAGAAGCTTGGCTATTTTAAGACTGCTGCATCCCTCTGCAATATATCTCACTATTTTTGGCTTTTCTGAGCCTGTCAAGTCCTTCTTTTGACCCATTTTGCCAAATAATTATGCACACCTGATATAGGGTGTTGATGTCATTAGACCACACCCCTTCTCATTACAGAGATGCACATCACCTAATATGCTTAATTGGTAGTAGGCTTTCCAGCCTATACAGCTTGGAGTAAGACAACATGCATAACGAGGATGATGTGGTCAAAATACTCATTTGCCTAATAATTCTGCACTCCCTGTACAGTTATCAGGAACCTGATCTTAGCATTGGTAAAAGGGCATGAAAAAAAAAACACTGTTTCTTTACATTACCTCCTTTATAGTGTTCATGGAGCGCTGCAGCTAAAGCAGGATTTTGACATGATTAGAGAGTTGATTCGTTCGGAGAAATACAGGCTGTCGGAAGAGCTGCACCACCGTCTTTTGTCATTGCACGTCTTTCATCAAGTGGACAATGCCATAGTGTGTCTTTTGCAGCAACCTGTGACCAAACCATACATGCCTTCTCAAAGATGGGAGCCTTTCCGAAACTGCTGTGAGTTACTGTCAGGATAAAAACAAGAAAATGTTAAGTTGGTTTCCGTAAGGTTGCTTTGTATTTTGCTTTTATTTAACCTTAACCTTCTTTGGTATTAGTCACTTAAAAGACAACTTTATTTTTTATACTTTATTTTATTTTTGAAAATCAAAACTATTCAAATCTGATTCTTGAACTTTTTATTGTCTTTTCAGGCCCAAACCGGGCCCAGGTCATAGATCAGACCGTTGGAAGCCTCAATAATTTGGAGACTATCGATGTCCAGGCAGCCTGTCACCAGGCCTTGGCTCGGACTGAAGGCTCTGTGAGCCCTGAGTTGCTCTCCACAGCTCCACAGGAATCCTACTTAGCTGTGGCACAGCAGGAGTGGCTGGACCTGCGCATTCACACTGGCTCTCACTGGAGGATCCCTGGCCTGCGTTGTTTTACTAAATCTGAGTCATGAAAATGTTGCAAAGTCTCTTTATGATGGTATTATACAATTTGTACAGCAATATACAAAAACCCATACCATGTTTACCATTGCTGTGCAAAAACAAGCATTTCAGCATAAAGTTCTGAATTACAAACTCCGAATTAGCATTATGAAATATTTTGCAAGCAGTTAGTTTTTCTTCTTCTTCAAGGAACTCTTTAAAAAAAAAAAAAAAAAACTATAATTTCAACATATGTAGATCACTATTAACAAATGTATAAAATTCAGTTTTGCATTGTAATTGTATTTTTGTACTAGAGTATGTGTTAGATCAGAGCAGTACATAGCATTTTTTTTTTATGACTTCAGCTAAGTAAAACCAAAGCAGGCCACATATCTAGTGTACTTAAACAAATTATTTTTTATTTTATATATATTTTTTTTTATATATAATGTGCCTTTATATGAATCATTATGAAAGAAAGATGTTAGTATTTTTCTGTTATTAATAAATATTAGTTATTTAGTGTAAGCAATCTATTAATATAAGCCATCGACTGTGTTTTTCCATCATGGAATTAAAAAAATGCTTTATTTTTACATTTTTATTTTTGAGTGTGTTTGTTCTGTTACTCTTTATTTAGGAACAGCTTCACAATGATTCACAGTGACAGAAAATAATAAAGATTTGCCCCTTTGGTGTTATCATAACCGCCATTGTTCTGAGAGGGCTTTCCACTAGATTTTGGAGCATGGGCTTTAGGCATTCATCCACAAGGTTGTCAGGTCAGGGCAATGATGTCTAGTGAAGAGGCTCAGGGCACAGTTGGCTTTTTGGTTCATCCCAAAGGTGTTCTGCTGGGTTGAGGTCATGCAGATGACTTGAGCTTTTATGGTTAGGCCAGTCAGGTGTCCTCCAAACTTTGACCATATAGTGTTTATGAAAAGAGTCTGTTTTTTTTATTTATTTATTTATTTATTTATTTTTTTTTTTAAATATAAGTGTTTGCCTCTGATATTCACTTTTTAGTCAGGACTTGTTGCTGTTTTTTTCTTCCTCTTCTTTTTTATTATTTTTTTGATGATATGTCATCATATTCAAGAGTGAAAAAAGAGGCTGCAGTCCTTTACAGCTCTTATATAGTATGGTTTTAATTTTAAGTATTGTACATATAAACAGATAGATTTTTTTTTTTTTTAATAAAGAAACGATTGTAATCTGCATATAAAAAAAAAGAAATTTAAGGGTTACATAAAGGCACAAATTCTGTACAATTGACTGGTTCAAATTTTGTTGACATCCCACAATATACTGATTCATTGTATGTTTTAGTATTTTCTGTATTGTATTTTATTAGCTTTTCTCTTTTCTCATCGATCTACAATACAGAAAGCATCTTTCTATCTCGGGTAAACATTTGAAGTAAAGAGCTCTTCTTTTGTGACCAACTACACTAAGAAAATATTCAGATAACCTCAATTTTAATGTCAAACTTATATTTAAAAACAAACAAGCAAACAAAACAGAACTAAAAGAGTAAAAACAAGTTTGTGTCACAAGATGGCGCCATAATGCTATTCTTTGACTTTTCTCAAACACAAACATGCGCAGCTTTGAGACTCCTTTTATTTTTAATATAATTTCAATGCTATGGAATATATTGTAGTGAATTTCCATTTTTTGTGCCGTTTTCGATGTTGAATCTAAAGTTATAATTAGTTTATCATAAAGGGGGTAATATAGCAGTACTGTGGTACGCACGGGACAAGATTTCTGGCGGTAAAATAATCGTGTGTGTGGGAGAATAAAATCAACTCTTTAAATTGTAAAAAATAATAAATTACTTAAAGCAAATAAACTTATGTTTCTATGGCACAAAAGCAACAATAGCAACTACAATAAAATGATTTACAGTCACACGGTCAGACTCGTCATTGGCATAAAACTCAAACTCAAATAAAACAAAACGTTAATTTTCATTTTCATTCATATACAAAAGGGAGGCACGTGAAACAAAACAAAACAAACAAAAAGAGTAGCAGGAAGAAGCAGTATGTGCATTGAAAAAAACCTACTTATACATTTTACTTGGGGGCGGGACAAAAATAATTTTTTTGTAGGAGCGGGACTGCAATGTCCGACCCGCACAGGCCTCTACCTGCGGGCTGGAGCAGGACTGAAAAATCCGCCCCACGCCTCCAAGTCCTCTAGTGTGAGACTTTGCCCTGTGCTCTAGAGATTTGCTCGGGGCGGATTTTTCAGTTCGACCTCCCAATTCAGGAAGCTCTCAACGATATCCTAAACGAATTGCTCCAGAAGATTGTGCATTACATTCCCGGCTATTGTGCATTACATTCCCGGCAATTACTGTTGACGCTTCCCTGTGCCCACGTTGAGATTTGCTTTCATTTTCCTATGTAATAAAGTACATGTAAATTCCCCCCCCCAATAAATTTGTATTAGAAATATGGACTTTATTACCAGTTGATCAGTTTTTAGGAGCTAAAAATTATGTAATTAAACACAGCTAGCTAGCTTGTTGTGTCATCTTCATTAAATTTGAAAAAAAAAAAAATTATGTATTGTTAAGGATTTCTTACCTTTAAGGGTACAAGGTACAGTGAACCTTAGACTACCTCTGCATGTTTTGCACACACACATAGACCCCTATACAATGGGAATACCAACATGGATGCAATCGACCATTGCAGGACTTTGTTTGATGGTCTTGCCTGGGCAGCCTCTTTACTGAATGAAATTACACAATGGAGATACAAGATGTGCGAACAACAACAGAAAAGTACGGATTTTCTTCTCTTGAAAAGGCCATTGAGATGATTGAGAAGAGCCTACTGATCAATACTCACAATCTCATCCAAAACATCAGCTGTATAATGGACTCTCTATGTTTGAAGCTTTTGATGCGTTGCTGTGTGCTAACTGCAATGATGCTGCTCAATGATCACCGACTACACTTCCAGGTCACTCTAGACATTTCTGCTCTAGGTGGAGTGTGAAGGGGAGTCAAGGATTGAAACACCATGGCTACAGAAAATTGCCTAAAGAATAGCCACCTGGTTAAACCCAGGATACAATTACTAACCCTATTAAGAGAGGAAAAAGCACAGTCAGATGTTTTTACCATACAAATTTTCAGAGGACATGCCCATTAAGGAGTTAGAGAAGAAATGACAGACCGAAGAGACAGCTCAGCCAGTACATCAGGCTTGAGCCACAAATTCTGCTGAGATCTGAACAGGACTTTCTGAAAGCTGGCAGCACCTCTGACCTGCAGAATCTGAGAGTGCAGGATCATGTGACAGTGGATCATAATGCTCTTAAGGACAAATAGACAGTGATGGGGAGAGAGTTTTTAGCATGTCACCATCTCTGGAAAGGAGAATTGTGGGGTGCCAATTTATGACCTGGCTGACTTAGCAGTATGTATCATTAAGACTATTTTTATTACACAGAAGTACATGTGTTTGTGTCAATGCAGGAGGACATGTCTGTGAGTGGAGATGGCCCGATGTCACCCAGCATTAAAGGCACATCCATATAAGGTGCAGGAGATCACAATTTTGCCTCTAAACTACAGCTGCAGCATGGAACACTGCATCGTGCACATCTACACCTGTCACACACAAGGTACAGAGCTGGACGTTCAGTATCCGGGTCACGGCACTAATCTGACACTTTTGCCTGGGCTCTTTACCCAGTGGAGCCGCGTATTGGAGATACAGAACATGGAATAAGAAAAAAGAGTATAAATCAATTCCAAAGCATGTCTCGTTAGCTCTGCTGGGTTTATTGAAATATTACAATTCTCTTCTTTTTATTCTATTTTAAAAAAAATGTTTTACGATCGTATAGTAGATGCATTTAGAAGACTAGCCGTTTTTATAAACATTTAAAAATGTTTATTTCAAATCAATTTAACAGTTCAGCAACTACAATACTTTCAGTGAAGTACAGAACAATTAAATTAAATTAAATTCAATGTGAGGGAAAACATCGCCACCTAGCGGCGAAGACGAGCAACTCTACACTAATGAAACAATTCATGCATTAAACTTTTTAAAACATTTTCTACAACGTACCTGCACCACCAAACACATATTTACAGTTTCCAAACAAGTTCACCGCAGGATAAATCCACAAAAAAGCAGTTTTTTATGTTATAAACCACACGCTAAATGCCACCACGCACCTACAGATGGCGGTGTCCCCATTCAATATTTCTTTTCCATCCCGCTGCATTTGCAAATGCCTTTCTTTTATATTACATTACACACTTCTGTTTCTTGCATTTTCACTAGCATAACTTTGTACATTTGTAATTTCTGTCTTGTTTCTTTATCTGTTTTCTTTATATCCAGAATTTATGTTATAGACTGCTTCACAGAGTAAGAATGTCCTTGTAAAGTGTAACACACCGTTTCCTGTACATACAACTGTAAACTCTTGAATCTTGAAGTTGTGGTACACAGTTTTTAGCTGGCAACGACTTAAAGACTCATCCCACTCGTTCTTGTTCAGTCTCTCCACTATAGATCCGGGAATATCAGTCACACCAACATCAGGACATGTTTGAAAGATGTCTAAAGTGTATTGACAGAGAGAATGTATATATATATAGACCCCCATGATGACTATGAGACCATGGAGTTACATGATGAACACGTGCAAACATGATGAACAAAACATTAATGAAGGCTGTACTGTTTTTGTACAGTTCTTGGTACATACGCAAGCATCTGTCATAAGGATGTGACAGTTGCAGCAAAGCAATATGCAAGGAAAGGTAATAAACGAAATAAAACAAATTAAGATGATGTGTTTATATACTTTCTTTCGGCTTCTCCCATTAGGGGTCGCCACAGCGGATCATCCGCATGTTTGATTTGGCACATGTTTTTACGCTGGATGCCCTTCCTAATGCAACCCTCCCCATTTATCAGGGCTTGGGACCGGCACTAAGAGTGGCTGGGGTTGGTTCCCTGACCGGGGATGAACCCGGGCCGCAGCGGTGAGAGCGTCGCATTATAACCACTAGACCACCAGTGTTTGTACTACTTAAATACCAATATCATCATATAAAAATTCTAATAAAAAGTTTTAAATATGAAAATTAAAATCTGCAACATTTTGTAAGTTTATATAAAATTTAGAGTGAGAGAGTAGGAATTTTCAACCTTACGTCCCCCTCGCGTCTCACCCATAACCCCTAGGAGTTCACCTCCAACACATTGGTAATTAATTAATTTAAAATGACCATTAAAGCAGTATAGGGAACTTATGATTAATTTTTCCAATATCAGCCGCTCCACAGAAGGCCTGTCGCACACCTGGGAAATGTATGATAATATCCGATTAGACAGGAGGGGTTCCTCAGCTCTCCTCCCTACATGCACTGCGCCTGAGTTATAGCCACGCAAGCCACCTCACTGTTTGGTGGTGTGTAATTTGAATACAGATTAGTTGGCCCCAGTGTTCCAGTGCTTTGGCATTACCATTACCGGGGACAGTAATTTGACTGATGAACACACAGGTTATCACAAGGTCATCACCTTCACCAATGCAGGAGGGGAAAAGCGTGTGGGCCGACCCACTTTTGGCGCCACACGCTAAGTCTTTTCGATAGCGTAATTAGTACCTTTAATTAAAGGGTGAGCTAGCTGATTGAATAAATCCGTTCTTAATGAAGCATCTGATTACCCGTGCTCATACCTGTGTAGCTCTCTCGTCTTTTAACTTTACTATACACTGTTCTTATTTTTCCCTGGTGCTTATACCATAGGATGCGTAGGATTATCAATCAAAATTAAAATTTGTATTAACAGGATGATGCGATCTTTAATTTAAAAAAATAAACCTATCTTAAACACTTTTATGCTTTTTTTTATCATCAGGATACATGTACTGGTTTAAAGGTGGGCGATGATGCTGTGCAGGGGGCACTTATATTTTCTTTAAAAAACTAAGGATTTGTACTGATTTTCAACTGCCCCATGTGCGTTTAGCTGTCACCATAAGTGTGCATCTCAATTACTTGTCAAGTATTGCACCATGTGTATCTTCCCTAATCATTTCTTCATTTCATATCGTTTAGCACACCTCTTGACTCAGGTGATCTTTTAATCCCCTTGGGCCATTATGAGTATATACTGTTATGTGTTATCAGTTTAAAGGCTAATGTGCATTTCAGTTTTATTTATATTCTGTGCAGATTCTCTGCATTTGTTGCATTTAGTTATTTTTAATTTCAGTGGCAAATCTGTGAATAATTACATTCATTCCTTAAATGAATAAATATCATTTAAACATGTAAGCATTACCAACAGAGGCATCTAGAATGTGTCTTTATCTTTTTGATATCCTTCCTATCCTTCTTACTTGGAGATAACAGCGTGTTATCTACTCCAAAATCCACCCCACATAATTAAACAGAAATGATCAACTGATAGAAATAAAAAAAAAAGTGGCCTCCTTGAGAAGTCTGCCCTTCATTGCCACTGAAGCAAGTCATCTCAGCATTTTTTTCCCTGTGTGTCCAAGCGAGCAAAGCCTCCAAGCCCAAGTGACCTTTTTGCTTCAATTATGTGATTAGAGCTCAAAGTTAGTATGTTCACCCATCTCACTTTGATCAAGTGCCATTTAGCTTTGAATTGACTTGTAGGTCACATGGTAACATTGATTACATTTATTCAGTACATTTCAATGTTTTTACATAAATTGACATACTACCTTTGCCTTAATTCCAATGTATAAAATGGATTTTTAAAGTTTATTAGCATGAGAAGCAAGTAACTAGCTCCATGGAAATGCATGCAGGTAAGCGCTGCAGTTGCAGATGGAAAGACCTTGCTTTTTGAGAGTTATGTCCTGCTTATTGTTCTCAATAAAATGTACTTGTGATTTATTTAACAGACCTTTCATTGCATTGAAAATCTCATTTCAATCATAAATGGCAGATGATGATTTAGGAATGCGTTCTTTAATGGGCTTGCAGTGGGTCAAATTTAAACTAACTCAATTAATCAGCAAAACACTCAATACGCCCTGTCTGAAACTCACTTAAGCAAACAAAGATCTTTTAATATAAATTTTCCACAAGATTTCTTTATTGATTTGGTGCAAAATGATTTGTGCGATACATTCGGTGCAATCAATAAAAGGCCAAGTCAATAGCGTATATAAAAAATCATGACTCCATGGATGAAGTGTCAAGCAACTTCAGCTTAGCATTGACTTGGAGTGAATACTACATAAGAAAATATAGTCATAAAAATCCAGCTGGAAAATAATTTCCTGAATGACCTGTTTAATGGGTCTGGCCAATACAGTACATTTATAGGTTAACGAATAGTGCAGACCTTTTATAACCTTAAAAGTCATCATATAACTAAAGCTACAGTGTGGGGAGAAAACAAACACCCACCTAGTATTCTTAGAGTTAGAATATCGTTTTGTCATATAGCAGCCTTCTTTTCTTCAAGCAACGTACTAGACTCAGTTAAGTAATTATCAAGCCTTTAACAAATCAAATTAGATGCTATCAGAAGTTGTACTTGTAAGGTGTGTGTCAACACATTATATATTTTTTGCTCATATTGTTCACTTTGTCACATTAAATTGTACTACATTTGACATTTTTATTTAAAAAAAGCTGATTTAATGGACACTAAGAAAAAGGGAACAGGCTTTTCATAACACATCAATCTAGACTAAGAAATAGCAAATAAAGTAATACAACATAAAGTTATTCTGATTATACCAAAGCAACCTCCCAACAATTTATTTATTTTTTATTTTTTAATAAAGAGCTTCTAATTTACGGTTGTCCAATTTATTTCCTTTTATTACTTATGTTATAGAAGATTAAAAGTGCTCTGCATTTTGAAACTAACAGATTGGAAATTTTTAACAAAAAAGTCAACACCTTATGACCAATCAGAATCTAAAACACCAGAGTAGTATAATGGTAGATCTTCACTCGGCTTCTTGGTCCTTTTAAGATCTGAAATGCATTGACCTTTTATACATTTCTTTGACTTTACTGTTGGAGAGTTTAGCTGAATTGGATGTTGGTGTGTGGTCTGAAGCGAGTGGAAGACCCTTTTGGGGTCTTAGCCTGGCCACTGAGCCAGTTGATCTGTGCCTGCTTGGTTGGCTGTCCGAGGGTAAAGTAATGTCAACGTGAGGAGGATGATAAATTGCGTTTGTTTAAGCCATCATTATATTGTGCTTTTCTTTATAGAGGTCACTATTTAATAACACTTGAAGTTGATTGAAGAACGGGTCTGACCCACCAGGCGTCCCCACTGGTCAGCTGGGGTGACAGGCCATGACTGCAAACATGAAGATATTACAGAGCCAAGACTGCTCCAGGATGTTGTCGTAATCTCACACAATCTGGTGCCTGCTCTAGTGTGTAATGTCCTGCTGAAAAACTTTCGCTGAGGGAGGCCTGTGAATGGCGAGCTTGGCCACAGATCTGGGGGCTAGTTATTTTAAATTACAGCCCAGCACACTAAGTGAATAACCTTTTCCCCCTGGCACTTTATAAACTTGTCAGGATTACTCGGTCCTGCCTGAAATGAATGCAACTGTCATATGCTAAAGTTCCAAGTGGTAAATTAATGCTCTGATAGTATAATTCTGGTCATTTCATACAATTCATGCTACTTGACAGTTTGGTAATATAAATTGCAAACATCCACAGCATTTGCACCAATGAATTAAATATTAAATTCTCACAATTGATGCCTCTAACTGTAAAAAGTGATAGTTTACCACCTAGTGGTATGTGAAACTAAACTTTGAAATACAATTATAAAGCTAATATGTAATGCAATTGATCAATATTCCAAACAAGTATTTATTGACATTTATATTGACTATTATTTCAAAATATTTTACAGACCATCTAAACTGTCTATGTGGTAATACTATGCATGCTTCAACGGTAACATTTAAACGCTTTTATCATATCTGCCATGTAGCGTTAACTGAACACAATGCAAATTAATAAAAACACGGCCACAGTAACCTACCTGCTTCTCACATGTTATTGCAACAATGCAAACACAAGTTAGAGGGGTAACTGGGGACTAATAGAGGCATCTCTGCAGGAAACTGCTGTCAGTGGCCTGTCACCTGATCTCGATTCCATCACCATCTAAACTGTGCACCTCTGCTGAGAACATATTCTCCGCCTGAGTGGAGGGTGATGGAGATCTAACCGAGTCATCAACTTCACTAGAATGATGTGACCTGCAAGATATCCTGTAGTACCTCCACAACAGGGCCTCACATAATGGTCATCTGCCAGCAACAAAATAAACAAGGCGATATCAAGCTGTATTAGGAGGGCTATTGCTTTGGTTTTAGTGCAGGAAAGTGATTTCCTTGAGCTGTCAGAAGAAATCAGTGTTGGTCCGTCATGAGAAAGCACAAATACACCCTTCTGTTTATGACGGTTAGACAAAAAAGATGTGGAAAGATAAGCTAATGTATAGCAAAAGAGAGATGTCTGCAACTTTCATTTTGTTTGGTTACTTGTATTGTAAGATGGTGCTGATTGAATTGAAACTGTAGATATTTTGCTTGAGTTCTTACGGTTTGTAATATAAAAAGAAAAAAATAAATTATATAATTTAACACCCTGGAGTACATATGGTATATCATGGACAAATAAATAAAATGTAGATACCTAGAACAGTCCACAGCTTAACCTGTAAAAGTTGGATGACAGCACAATCCAGCGTAATAAATAGTTAGTATTTTAAATCATATTAACTTGGTTACAGCTGTATGTTTTACGTTAGCTGGCTTCACATTTATCACATTGCATCACAAGGCAGTGAAACTATGGCACTTCATTAAACTGCTCCCATAGCAGGGTACTCAATCCCAATACACAAGAGACTGCACGATTTTATCAAAAGCCCTGGAAATTGAAGCCATCACTATAAGATGTCTGGGAATTAAAGCAGTAGAGACAGCGAAAGAGATAGACCTCCTACAACATAGATCTGTTTTTTAAGACATTATGCATTAAAGACATTCCTATCTTGAAAGAAACTGTTGAGTTTAGAAAAATCTGTTCTGAGAAATGTCTTGCCCCAAAAAGGGTTAGAAGAGGCTTCTATGTGATAATGTGTGTTCCTGCCCCCACTTTGTCAAATGTTCTTGTGTGTCTAGAGAGCAGTCTTGGATCTGTGACTACTGGGCAATTTTAGACATATACTGTATATACTGTTATTTTTTGTTCCTTAACAATGCTGCATAAAAGTTCATTCATTTTAGTCATGTCAAGTAGGCTTTTACTGTCTTTCTATCCATATACAGTACAGTACAGAGTGAAACAAAACACCCACCCACGACAAGACACAATAAATTAACACTGAACATGTTTTGCAGTGTTGAATTTGAAATGAAAACAAAATATTATCTTAATCTTGTCAAGGCAAACAAGGTTTCTTTGAGAAAATGTAATAAATATACAAGTATACACATTTGATGGTGATTTTACAATGTCTTTTATTAACAAATATCCTGAACAAAAGTCAGATTATTGCTCTCCCAATATCACAGGAACATGAAATGGGGTTTCTTACAAAAAACAATTAATTAATCCAGATAACTGAGTTTATTTTTTTCCCTAATCTTGCATATAGCTATTACAGACACAACATTTTTAGATACAATTTCCAAATTATTAAATAGTCATACTTAAAGAGTTTAAATGTTTAAAACCCAGATCTGATGCAAACACCAGACAGGGACTATTAAAAACCTAAACAAGCATGAGGTCACTGATCTTGGATGGCACAAATGCAGAAATAATAATAGATGTTTTTTCACTTTCATGTAGGTGTGAGTGGCCAGTCAGCTGTGGAACATATACAACAGTGACTCTGAAGGCACCACCATATCTTGTTCTGGACTGGGTGAACATAGTGCTTCCAGGCAGAAGACCTTCTTGCTTCTGACTTGTATTGTGTTAGGTTTTATCCTTAATATTAAACTCAACACTACTGTCCCTAATTTGTTTTTAATTTAAAGGCTTACCTTGTCCACATATTGTACTGCGAATTCTATTAGTACAATGCCACAGAAAGTGGACGTTAGAACAAAATAATATCGGACACTAGGTAGATACTAAGTAGAGTGTAGTGTGAGACTTATCTACACTTATGCTACACTTTAGTCTTGGATTTGTTGTATGTGTTGTGGTAATTGAGCTAGTTAACTGCAATACACACTGAAATTTCTCACAGTTTATCTAAGAAAACATGACATTACAAGTACTAAAATAAAGTTTTGAGATAAATGTCATTATTTTATGTGAGACAGACAGAATTAGATGTGTTATTGTTGTTTTTGTGTTTGGTTTGTTGCTGAAGTATATCATTAGATTTAAAAATTTTTTTTTTTTTTTTTTTATCTTCTAAGCAAAATGTCAGAGGGCAGATATCAGAAAAATACTAAAAGAAGGAATAAAAGTTTGTGGACACCTGACCATCACATCCAAATATTTGTGATGGTCAGTGGAACTAAAGAGGCCAAACACCGTTCCAGCATGGCAATGCTCTTGTTCACTATTTTAACTAAATTCATTTTAGCTTTATATGTGTAGTGGTTTTAACAATGGACATTGCCCCAAAGTAGCTACAGAGATAAATTCAAATGATAAAATTTTAATTTTATGTTAGTGCTTATAAGTTTAGTGCCTATAACGCTACCCCTTTATGAGTAAGCCAGTGGTGACAGTTCCAAGGAAAAACACCCTGAGATGCTATAAGGAAGAAAACCTGAGAGGAACCCCACTTAAGCAAACCCATCCTCATCTACCAAATGTCCATTTATCATAGTTTTATTATTGTTGAGGTGTATTGTTTAGTGATAGGCATTAAATAAGCCATAGAAGCAGACAGTTATATTAATTGCAGTCCAAATCCATACTCATAATTCTTGAGTTGCTCAGTAACTTCATCATGGATTCTTAGTGAGCTATATAAACGCAAGCTGTGTCAAGGTTGGAGTGGAAGGACTCAAGTGGTTCAAACTTTGACCCTAACCCTACTGAACAACTTGTGATGAGCTGGAATGCAGGCTGCACCCCAAATCCCCTCACCTGTCATCATTGCCTGGCCTCACTAATGCTGTTGTGAATGATTTAGCACAAATCTACAGCGACACTCTAAAATCTTGTGGAAAGTGGAGGTTTTTTAGCAGCAGGTTGGAAGGACCTTATTTCACTCATGGTTTTGGAATTGGCATATATCAGTGTTATAAAGGATATTTCTGGTTACTTTTGGCCATATAGTGGCCATATTAATTTTTTTTTTACTTTTAATGCAATGTTCCTATTAAAATAGCAAGTCGTATTTAAAGACAATGTGTAATATTCATATTAATTTCTCTCCTGACACAGTACTAGTTGTTTTATTGACACCAGTATCAAACATATCCCACAAACATCCTCATCCTTGTTGCTATAGTGAGAAGGCTTCAAGTAGCATGGACATACTCTATTATCTTCTTATTTTAAAGGATACGACAAGCTCATGATAAATGAATAAAACAACAAACATGGAATTGCCTCTTATCATGTCTTGTAAAGAGACCCTTTGCAACACTTCCTAGTGTGTTGCTTGTATTAACTGAAAAGGTTATGGTGTACTCCATTGATTTAACCACCTGACCTAAGTGAATATACCTATAATCCAGGACATACATGTAAATTGATATCAAGTGGATGATGCATAAAACCACTTTGCAGAAAGACATCCTTTTTGTAGTCCCTTACCAGGATATGAGCTCCTCCTTCCGGAACAATGACAAGGAAAATTTTTAGAATGGGAAATATTATATTCCTCATCTAAATGAAGAATGACTAGAGATGCATAGGTGGCAGCATCAATTCATGTTTGAAATACACACTGGAATATTTAGATTTATGGTTCATTATTAATTGCTGGGTTTAACTTATTCATATTTTATGAGGCGGAAAAATAATAACCTAATAAGTTTCATCTGTCTAGGTAAGGTCAGACTGACATGGGACTCTCCATTTGATTTCCAAAATAAAGATAAGGCTTTGTAGTGACATCTCTACTGCTTTTATATTTACATATACATGACTAAAATACATTTATAGCCTTAACTCTACAGAGAGAAAAATTAGTTTTATATGAATCATTGTCGAATACTTGCACAAATATTATTGTTTAACAAATCTTTGTTCTTTTATCACTTCAACATAATTTTCATCATTTTTAATATTTAGACTGGATTCTTTTCTTAACAAAGAGCTCCCTGAACAATGCAAAGTGTTTTTGCTTAATATGTGGCTTTATATTGGTATCATTATTCTTTACTTTTAGGACTGTGATCTAACAGGTGTGATTTTTCAACAGAAATGTATCTCAATTATGCTTTTTTTCCCCAAAAAACTAAAACAGAAACAGGTTAATCTTTTAAGGTAATCATTTGTACAAAAATTATTATTTTATACTTATTCTGTTTCTCATTGCTATCTCATATAGTTAAAGACCTGGAGCTTGTAAAGTACATCATCATCATCATCATCGTAATCATCATTATATTTGTCAGTAAGTACTTTAACGTGATCACAGGCTCTGTGAGGATCTGTGAGCCTGTTGCAGGATGACACTCTGGGGGAAAAATTCTAGAAGGAACAACTGTGCACCATGCACATACACCTAGTACACATACACTATACTTACAGTGCATTTAGAATAAGAATCTTAATAGACACGGTAAAAAACATAATCAGTCATAACCAGAAGTCAGGATGAAACTGAGGACTCTGGAGCAGGAGGAAAATGGGAATCACCACAAATGGGTTATCTCTAGACTCCTTTTCCTTCTGTTCTATGGGTTCTTGTATAATCTGATTTCCGAGTAACAAGTGGATATTCCTGTGAAATTGTGTCTGTAAAACACCGATCAGGCATAACATTATAACATTATAACATTATGACCCCTGAAGTAAATAACACTGATTATCTCTTTATCATGGCACTTTTCAGTGGGTGGGTGGCATCAAGTAAACATTTTTTCCTCAAAGTTGATGTTTTGGAAGCAGGAAAAATGGGCAAGTGTAAGGATTGTGTAAGTTGGACAAGGGCTAGATTGTAATGGCTAGACAACTGAGTCAGAGCATCTCCAAACTGCAGCTCTTGTGGGGTGTTTCTGGTCTACAGTGGTAAGTATCTATCAAAAGTGTTCCAAGGAAGGAACAGTGGTGAACTGGCAACAGTGTCATTAGGGGCTAAGGCTCATTGATGCATGCGGGGAGCAAAGGCTGGCCTGTGTGGTCTCAAACAAACAGATGAGTTACTGTAGCATAAATTGCTAAAGAAATTAATGCTGTTAATGTTCAATAGCTCAGGACTGTTTTGGCAGAAAAAGGGGGACCAACAAAATATTAGGAAGTTGTTATGCCTGATTGGTGGTCATAAATGCAATACAAAACAAATATGATTAATCATTTCCAGAGCACACAGACATGACTGTGTGGTTCAAACCTATAATTATACTACATTTAAAGTACTGCTTACCCAGACGTTTGGTATAAAATTTTCTGACATACTGTACATATAAATTAAAATCTTGGTGGATAATCTCCAGGATAATTATATTCATATTTTCTGTCTCTTGTTAGACGGATTACATTCATTGCTCCTGCCAATATGTGTTAAACCCTAGATTCACTCTCCAACATTTGTGTAAACTGAGAAAATGATAATGTAACTGCATCTTATTGCCAGGCTACAATCCAGCAAAAGGTGAGCATTAAAAAAAAGAATTTGTGTAATTTGTGTGTATTTCTGTAAATGATTGTTAAAAAAGACTGTAGTGTGAATTGAAAAGCAGTGGTCATTGTGTGCAACTGTTTCTCTGGAGGTCATGAGTTATGCCTCCTATATTCTGTTTGGAATTTAATTGTTCCGGCTCTGTTGCCTCCACTGTCCTTAAATGGATTGGTAAAACTGTTAATTTGATCAATACTCAATTTTTTTCACCTGTCTCTTTTTTCTCTGCTAAACAGTGATAAGCGGTGGTGGGGGGGGCATGTGGAGTGAATTGTCAGATTTTTTTTTTCTTCTGCTCTCAGTGGGTCCCTCTGCCATTTGAACTGATGTAATTTATACCACAGTAGTGGCTCTGCAATTACCCTGTCTATTGCTGTCGACAGTATCTCCCTATCTTTTAAATGGATCCAGCTTGACTCGTCCAGCCAGGCAAACAGTACAAATGATGCCATTCCTCATGCTGCAAGTCCTAAAGAGATAAGTTCCTTAAAGAGCGGCCCATTTATCAGCTGATACAAGCAGGATACTTACAAGCCTACTCTGTTGTTTGGGCATTTTGACAGTCCAGCAATTTTGGGAGGTAGGGGAAAGCAACTTTTTTATGTAATCATTGTCAATAATAGATTTATTTGGTAAGGCCGGCTGATCAGAATATCTGTTTTATAGAATGAGACTTAAATGGATGGATTTATCTCACAAATGGACAAATGTTTTCATCTTTAAATCTTTTTACCATTCATGATGGATAGCAGATGATTTATATTGTTGATTTGTATTGGAGATGAATTTATTAAATAGTAATTAGTTTCAATATTATAAGCAAATCAACATTTTTAATTGCAAATCACATTCTGGTGTAAAAGATGCCCAAAGCACAGAGATTGTGTTAAGAAGTTCAACAAGCAGGTTTCAGAGCTGATCTTGTAAGCAATAATGCTAAAATACAATGCGCTTTGTGAATAATCTAATTTCAGTATTTCTCATAAACTCAAAACTTCTGCATTGAAGTTCAGATTTAGACAATTACTAGTAGGGAGTATCACCAGTTAGTATTATTACATACATTATATAATGTTTAAGCAGGCCAGACCAAGCATCACTTGAGTACCTGGATCTTATTTAAAAGAAATATGTACAGTATATACTATATATGTATATATATTTAAGTATTTACAATAGATTTAAAGCATTTTATTCAGTAAAATGTTACTGGACATTTTCCCCAATATAATTCTTAAAATATCTATAATTCAAACACAGCACTTTTTTATTAAATACAATAAGAGATTTTGTACAACTGATCATATATTTTTATATGTCAAATAGTTGCCATTTAGACAGCCCAGTGTTCAGGTTTCCAGTCATTATATTTAACATACTAACATATTTTATGTTTAGGCAGTGATGGTTATGGTTTTGCTTTAACTATAAAAATGTGGTCTAAATAAAGTGTGCATGAGGTAAAGATGAAGCTGCATTAATGAGAAGTGGATGCATGGCTTAAAACTTTCTGGGTCATAGACAGTTTGTGTTGATGTCAGACATAAACCAAACCAAAAAGTATGTAATGCTTGACTATTTAAACGTGATTGATGACAAGCAGAGCAAAAGTCAAGCAAATGGCTGTTTTAGAATTCACAGCCAAAATAATTTCGCCTTCATTTGATATTCTTGAAATCACAGTTCGATGATTTGTAGTTCATGAATAGATACCATCCAAAGGTATTTTACTCCAAACTCAGGAGAATTTTTTTGCAAACTTTAAAAACTAACTAGCTGACAATATACATATAGGCTTTATAATGTTGTATTGGACACTGATGTTATGATGTAGCATAAGAAATTTCCTGTTATGGAAAATCCACATGTAATTTTTCTATCACAAGTTGTTATTCATGTTTAAAAGCTGTCTTGAGGCATTCGATGCATAGATATTTCTTATCGATAGGCTTTAAATCAACATGTTGCCGAAGCATTTACTGTTGTCTCCCATACCTTGGGGTTTCCTTTCTGAGGAAGAAAACTGATTCTGTAGCTGTTCATGTACGGACAGACACAATGGCCTCTCTTCATTATAGTTAATTGAGTTTGTCCCTCGATGCCATCAAATGGGATTTCTTATCTGAACCAACAGGGACCTGAAAGTGGACAACATCCACTGCAGTTCCACTGTCCTGTCTCACATGCGACACTACAACATGCTGAAACATACAAAAATAGATGATATAATTGACTATTAATCCAAAAACAAATACAAATTATTCTTATGCATGTTTCAAATCATTTTTTTATATGAAATAATACTTTATACTGTATTGTGTGTGTGTTTTGTTTGTGTGTGTTGGTTGTTTGCTTGTATGATTCAACAGTTATGCTTCTATAGATGTTGGTATGCACATAGTTTATAATTGGTTTCCAGGCGTGGATGCACAGATGCGCAGGTCCCTGAGCAAAGCCTCCGTTTCCTTCTCACATTAGCGTCCATGATTTGCATGCAGTGTTTGTCTTTGCTAATCACACTCTGCTCTTTCAACAAGATTTGCAACATCAGAACATGGCTGTTCATCTAATTAAGGTGCTAATTGAATTAAATGGCTCCGGTAATGAGCAGATGAGCAGCATAAAAAGCAAAGAGTCAGAACAGGCTAATTAACAAAAGAGCCTGGCTTAATTATAACACTTAAAATACATGCAGCTATGGCCTCCCGTATTGTTAATTGGTGCAGGGGAAAATTTATGATAATTGGTACAATAATAATTGGGGACATATCCAAGCCTGCAGACATAATTAGAAAATATGACTACCATGAGCTGGTATTAATTGATACTTAAGGAGTTTTATATCCTGGAATTAAAGCTTTTGAATTTTTTTCTCTTGTATTTTTTCACTAATTTGCTGTAATCTTTAGTTACAATAGTTTGATAGTGTTCCAAATTGTGATTGTGCCGTCTAAGGAGGTGGTGTACGCATAATCATTATTTTTATTTTCCAATTTCCTTAAGCCATTTCTTACCATTCAGGGCTGTATTGCTTTGGTCAGGCTTCATACCAATAATAATGGTCTTTATGCATTATCCTCCAAACTAATAAGAACAGATCCGCCCGACTGTATCAGCTGTAACTCTCTTGGGCTGTGTGTTACAGCTTTGCAGTATGTCCCATTGCATTTTCAAACCACAATATAGAAATTCCTAATGCTCATGAAATATAAGAGCACGCCTCATTTACAAATGCAATTTGGGTTTAGGGCAGTTCCCCCCCTCTCATTTGGACTGCTGCTCTCCTTTTCCATTTCTCTCTCTCTATCTCTCTACCTCTCTCTCTTCCTTCTTGGCTGATGGAGTGATTAGAGGTTATGAGAGCTGTTGGAGATTAGTCAAGCAGAGAGAGTATAAATTGGCAAGGATGTTTTATCAGAGCATGTCACAATATATGAAAGCAGATGTGCATGCTTGGAGCTGCTCTCCCACATTACACTCAGCGAATAATTGAGATCTTTTTTTTTTTTCTCTCACAGATTACTGCTCTCACTGATCCTGCTGTCACATCAAAGTGAGCACTTCATTCGCCTTGTATGCACGCCAGATCTATTTTGCTTTCATAATGGGCTGATATTACCACTGCACAAAGAGGATGAAGACATCAGTGTGATAGATAGGCAAAAGATTAAATGGGATCTTTATGACTTCTTTGATCATCAGTTTTGACTACATGATCAGATGAGCCAAGTTGGGTGCTGATTTGTTCTTTATTAGACGCAAACATTAGCCAGAGTCACCCAAGCTTGGGCTGATGCTTCTCATTTAAGGTGGAACTTGACAGTTCGCCTCCTCATTTTTATCTATGGCATTGAATATAAAGCACACATCTTTAACCAATATTCAACAACACATGATTTGGACTGTGGGAGGGCAGAATAAATCTTTGGCTCCACAAAGTAGAGTGTGCTGAAATGTTATAGAATAATTGTTGTGTCATTAAAGAACAAAAGTAATAGATTAAAATTTATGAATTTTGTGGGTAAAACAAATACACAATTTGTTGCATGTTTTTTTTTCGGATTAAATGTTTTCACAGTTTGTATTTTTAAAATAATAAAGAAAATCTTAGGAATGTGTGATTTGAACTAATTAAATAGTATTTAGCACTCAACACAACACTTATCACTTGGTTCTCATGTTAACTTCGGAAAACAAGGAGTCTATGAGGTGGGTCTACAGATTGCCCTGCACAAAGTCTTACAAAACACATGAAGCCAGTCTCCAATCCCCACTGCATTCTCTCAAACATTCAGAAATTCCACCTTAAAATAGGCTAGATAAATGAGATTTTTTCCTGCTATGCATATCAAAGCTGGGGCACTCAGCACTGACAGATACTAATGTCTGAATCAGCGTCCCAAACCAAACTGGGCCGTTGCTCTTGTTGGCCGTCGAAATGTCACCTGTTCCCATTCAGCGATTTGCATAATGCAAAGTTTCTCACTCGTAAAATACAGATTAAGAGGGGAGATGGGGAGCCATTCGTAAAGCAGAGTCATTTCAGAGCCCAAGCCCCTAGTGATTAACTCACTCACCACCATGGCCGCTGAAATGTTAGCGCTAAAGTATTAATTACATGCCTACAAACCAGTCGGCCATGCCATAATGACCTCTGCTTGCTGGAGTGCATGAGTGCATGTGTCATAATCACAGTGTGAAATAGTGCAGCACATGAGTACTACCTGCTCCGAATGGTGCTGAGTGTTTCATGAAAGGTCTTTCAAAGAGTCTAGGGCAAATTCAGAAATCCTACTTTGTCCATGTTGTAGTTTTTAATTCCTCACATGCATGTAGTGAATAAACAAAGGAACACACTGCACAAAATGTAATATCTATCACTCAACATATGTAAAGAATTATCTAGATAACCACTATCTCAAAAATCTCTTTTCATGATGTAATTTTGGAGTGAAGATGCAAATATAAATTGTAGGATGTTGCTAAAGATCTAATAATGTGATGTGTGTATGCATGTTTCTGTGTGGTGTGTGTGAAAATGGAAGCATTAGAAATTAGTTGTACTGTATATAAAAATGACTTATTTTGATATTACTAGAAATCAATAAGGTATCCAGGGGGTAGTGGAATCTCCTGACTGGTATTTTTGGATTTTCTTTCAGCCATATATAAAAAGAAATCTATTTTATTCTCATCTCTTGCTTTCATTCAAAACTTGGAGAAATTATGCTGTCAGATCTAATCATGGTGTGAACCTCCGAGGTACTTATGAGGCGTCGTCCCAAAAGTGCCGTACTGGGACCTCACTTGTCTTCTTGACAGCCTAACAATGGCCTTATTCAGAACTCACATGGTTGGCTCGCTACATACTAAACACATGGAATAGAAGTGTGGAAGAGAGATCATGAGGAATGAAAGAGTTCAGCATTTTAGTGTATGATAGTGGTCATTACAAACGTTCTTCTGCAGCTTAATGCCACTAAGTGACACCTGACTGCAGACTTCTGAAATGGTAGCCTTATTAAGGCACAGTGAGACCTTCCATCCCTGGTACTGCATGCAAGGATTGCTGCTGCTGCAGCGATAACGCTTGGTGACTGATAAAGTCGAGCAGTAATGGCTTTTTACTAATGAGAAAAGTGTCGCTGATTATGACGAATAGCCTTGGACCAACAGGCTAAGCTGCTACACAGGCCTCCAATTGTTAGCGAGGCGGGGTTTTGCATTTCATTACGGCTTCACTGATGTACAGCCTCTGCCTTTGCTGTGGTGTGTTTACTAACAGCTTGCAAACTGTTCTCTAACAGATTGCAACTCTTGGTACAATTTTATGTGACCTTATAATTTCCTGCAACAGTTTCTGAAGTATATCAATCGTTGAGCACTTTGCAGATCTAGTTTAAGTACAATCGATTGACTTAAATGTCTTAAATTGTCCCATGGAACATGTTTATGCCTAGAAAAACAAAGATTATGTTGAAATTGATTCATATTAACAATTTAGAAATGCTGGTATAATAATAATAATAATAATAATAATAATAATAATAATAATAATTAATTAAACAAATTAAACGAATACTTCCTGCAAATTAATAAAGAATGCAGTAGAATTTATGTAAACATGTAAACTTTACCAAACATAGCAGACCTCTGTGAAAACTTGTGTTAATTATTAAATATTTTTTTACCAATTCATTTATTCCTGACAATTATGGGGAATCAGTTGATTTAAATCGAGTTGTTTCTTGGACTCAAGATAGCTGTTTAAAAGCTTGATGTATTTACACAAATGGGTCTTTTTAGCTGTAGTTTTATGTATTAAGGTCATTTAGAATTTTTTGACCTCCTTTTAGCATGTTTACCATGAAATAATAAATGTATCTGTAAAAAAATTGAATAAATCAATTCATCACACACAGGCAAGCACCAATTAATCACAGTGTCATGGATACTTTTGGATGTATAAATCATATATATGTATATAAGGGTGGATGACTACACTTTTACGGGGTATCATACTATTTCTAGACTTTGGTGTAATTTGGTGTAAGAAAGATGGATCAATTAACGAAATTCATATTCAAATGTTTGCATGTTGTACATCGCTTTTTGAAGCATTTGGTTTTTTTTTTCAGCTGTACCACTAATATATAAATTTCAACCAACCCTAATATTTATGCTTTAATCATTATTTTCTGTGGTATGAGTTATTTCTTTTATTGTGCTCTTGTCTGGTTTTAATGAATAAACAAACAAGCAAACAAAACAAACAATGTTATTACCCAAAACTGCTTCATCGCAAGTTGTATTGTTAAGCTTGTGTATCATAGGCAACGAATGTGGCTTAACTCGATGTGTTTGTACTGCACACAAAAGTGAATAATTGTACCATGAATACTGTACCCGCCCTGTGGAGATAATCTCAGTCTCTTTGTGTGACTTCACTTCATAGACCTGGTGCTTGTTTTGTGCAAGTGTTGTGGCATGCTGGGTTTTTTTTTTTTGACCTGAAGATGTATTTGAACAGATTGCTGTAGCCCTTCAGATTTCAGGGTTAAACAAATACTCAGCGGACTCCTGTTTGAGAGATCACTTTTGGCGGGTAACCAACGCATACATTACAGCTGTATTAGGGGTATGTGCCTGTCGTTGCCATTACAGGCTTGCACTTTGGGGAGCGTGTGTGTGGTGAGGGTCAGAGAAGAGGGCAGAGCTCATAAACATCCCTGAAAGAAGGCAAATAATGAAATCCCTGATGTGGAACGGCCGTTGAAAAGCTTACTTATGTAAATAAAGCTGGGTTTCATTTGCATAAGCAGGTTTGAGGAGTGTGATTCTGGACCAGAACACACCATTCACTTACACTACACTAGATAAAAAGAACAATGCATGTATTTAATACAGAACATAAATGTATACACATAAAAATTTGCAATCATCTGTTTAGCCAGTGGTACTCAGAGTAGGATCTAAGAGAACTCCAGGGAGAAAAAATTATATATATATATATATATATATATATATATATATATATATATATATATATATATATATATACACACACACACACACACACACACACACACACACACACACACACACACACACATAATATATATATATATATATATATATATATATATATATATATATATATATATATATATATATATATATACACACTGTATATACACTGTGTATAATGATATATAAAGGCCCTAAAATGGTGTGCCAGTGTGCAATAGTGTGCTTGATTCTCTCCTCCTTCTTCTTCTCCTTCTCCTTCTTCTTCTTCGTCCCTGTGATCTGAATATCAACCCCGACAGAAGGAACACAATATTAGCCGATCACGTTTGATAGATGAAGCATGGAAATTAGCGTCAGAGTTAAAGTGATAACTTCAACCACACACTAACATCCCATTATGGCAAGCTTAATTGATGAGCTCATTAGGATCATTATTAGAGAAATTGATTTCAAATAGGCACTTAAATCCAGCCTGCTAAAAAGGTGGAGGAGAGGACTTTCCACACTGCACACTAAAGTCGCTAAAATACATAATGGAGCAAGTAATTTAATAGGCTTTGTTTAATTAATTCGTTTAACAGAACAGAATATATTCATTTAGTAATTTGCTATACAGTATATGCATTTAAAACATTTGCACCAAATCAACCCTTTAACAGCTTAGCAACATTAATGACTGCTCATTGTGTGTCTGCTGAAATTTATTAATTAACCCTGATCTTAGACATTTAATTACTCATGTGAAGTGGTTAATTTAAACATCTGTAAATTTAAGTCTTGATCACTGCAATAAAGAATTGCATTGTGTTTGGATTTTTTTCTCCATGTTCTTTTCTGTTTATTTATGATCAAAATATGCAGCACTCACATCTAATTTATATTTTATTTATATCTTTAATTCTTTTTGTGTAATTATTTCGAGTGTCTTTGATCCCTGATTCCACACAGGCTCAATTTTGCAAAAGCCTTTTCGTTTTATTGCTTGGTTAAGGGATGGACGCTCTCCATAAACTCTGTTATTGAAGCAATTATAGTGGCCTTTAGATTCCTTCTGAATTTGTTTCAGGTTTATGATGATGTCATTCATACACCAAAGATCTTATCTACACCACAAGTCAAATTTTGACACAAATTTTGCAACTTGCCTCCAATCATTTTGACCCACAATGCTCAATGATTAACACTTTTGCATACAATTAATCCAAGTAAATTAAGGTCAAGATCACCTTCCTTTTCTATTTATGTCTAGGTTCTTATTTATTTTAGAAATTGAATAGCTTTTGGATTTAATTGGAGTCTGAAGATACAATTAAATGTACATGAGGCAAGTTGGAAAATAAACATATTCATAATTCATATTCAAAATTCGGAAATAAATGTATTATTAAATAAAAAACTTATTACAAGAAATGATGTGTATATATGTATATAAATATATTTTATTTAGTTTGTTTCAAATACTTTGAATCTAGGTGGGAGCTTAGTGATGTCTCCTGTATGTAAATTACCATAGTGCATGCTCATAGCACAACACAATAAGGGCCAATGCCACTCAGTATTATAGCAGTAATTGTACATAATTGTAGGTTTTAGTGTGTTTGTGTTTGTACAGATAAACTAAATTTGCAGCGTTTTATAGTACCTTGTAGCACTGTCACTTGATAAACTAAGGAAACCTCTGTATCACAGAGATTTGTGTGATTGATTATAGACCAAGTCTGGTTCTATCCCTATCCAAAACACAACATACAAACTAACTGTATCATCATCTTATGGATCATTAGTATCTATTCCACCAGACAATGGACATTAAGGTCTTTGAAAATTAGAAATATGTGAATCTTCTGTTCACCTTTTAAAGCTATATGAAGTAGATTAGATTCTGCAGTCAGTGAAACATACTTTATGCTGTAACTTTCTTTATTTTGTTTTACTTGTACAAGCATTCAGAAGGAAGATAGCAGAAAAAAATCCTCTCTTTAGACAAATAATAAAGATTGTTTGCCACTAGTGGGACATGAACCATTATTAAAGCTTTACTCCTTTTCAGGAGCACCACTAAATCTTGTGTGGTCTCCTCTAAGCCACAGGAAGTCCATCTCCAACTGTCCCCCTTCAGTTGATTCGATGTGTTTAAATTGGATCCTGGGTGCATTGATATTTCAGCTATCCATATTGTGCTCTGAGTAAGGATTACACGTTTAGAGGGAACAGATCGTTCGCCAGCATAAAGGTGGTCTCAGCTTGGCGGGGCCCTTATCAGCTGAGCAAAGACTCCCATGAATTCAGAACACTAAAATCCCATTTAATTGAATTTCTTTTTAGACATACAAGCTTGGAGTTTTTTGGCATTCAATTTAACCCGGCCTTTCGTGGGCGCTTAAATTCCTCCCATCATAAAAGGGCAGGCCACAAAGGAACTTGCAAATACCTTATTTATCAAATAGCTTTTTTTTGCAGTGTCTGTCCCTTCCATGTCAGTTATTATATCATTTCAATGAATACTTGCTGGAAATTGGGTTATCAGTTGGAAAATATAAATTTCTTTCAAGGACTGATTTAGTGTGTTTAAAAAACTTGCTGTGAGGCTATTCAGAGCAGCGCTACTTTGCCGACAAGCCGCACATCATGAACGAGTGGTATAGCTGATGCTATCTTCCTGCTCTGATGTATGTAATGTAGTGGCATTGAGAGCTTTTGGAGTGTGGTGAGCTTCTGCTCAATGTGTGGCTCTTAACAAATGTGAAGCAGGTCACAACACCGTGCAGATTGTGTCAGCCCAGGCAGTTTATTCAGTAAGGCAGTGCTATTCATAACCTGTATCTCACATCCACATGCCTAGAAGGAATATCATTTTTTTCACTTCTAAAAATGATAAAGAACACGCAAAAGTGGTGAGGGCCAGCTTCTGGAATACATTTGAATTAGTCTGGCTCAGTTACAGCATTGGCCTTCACATGTGATTTTTCATGTTTATAGGTGAAAAATTCAACAGATCTTTGAATGTTGAAATTCTCAGAGAGCATTTTAAATAAGTCACCATGCTTGTGGTCATTTAGTTATTCATACACAGTATTAGCATATTTGTTTAGTCTCACAGACTATTGATAAGAAAAAGCGCTGCAGCATGGTGTAATTGCAAATCTTTTAACGTGCATTTGGGTGCATTTTGTTGATGTTTACTTTACCTCCATTTTAAAAGTATTTGTCTTGCTGAATGACTTCCTCTTTAATGAAATCCTTGACTGCTTTAGTGTGAAGTGTGATTTAAGCACGTTGCGGATGGCTATGATTCAAAAACTTGCTTCTGCCTTTGCGCTGCACCTTATCTAAAAGCTTTTCATGCACAGTTGGCCAAATGACACTTTAATGGCCCACTGTAAAGGGTACTTACTTGATACCTGTATCCAAAAGCTAATGATGGGGGATTGAGAGGAAAGGTAGTGGGTCAAAAGATGTGTTCTAAATGGCCCCAGTTTTATATTTAAAGTTGTATATTCTATTTTGTTATATATTTTCTTATATTAGTCAGCACTGTTTGTGCTGACTTTGCGCACAGATCTGTATTACTATTATTATTATTTTACTACCACGCTTATTTTCTTTCAGTATATAAATGCATCTAAATTTGAAGGTGAGGCTTTATACAAAAATTGCTGTGAACGTGAATCAGGTGCAAAAACATATTTTGTGCCATAATCCAGACACTCATGTTGTAAGCTCATGTTTTAATTCAACAAACTACAGTTTTTTTTCCATACGTTTATTAGTACTGCCACACTATTTTTATTACACTGAGACACTTTGCTGGGTTTTGCATGCAAAATAACAATCCACCCGGTGATGAACCCTGATCTAGGGCATAGCAGCACCATCTCTCCTTGTCAACAACAAAAATGTAAATAGCAGCCCAGCCCCCACCACACTGCCTGTCTTCCGCCTTGGCCTCAGCTAGGAGCTGACAGAGATACAAATGCCACAAGTTTCAGACTCTACCAGTTGACTATTAATGAGAATAATGCATATATGATTTACAGTTATCAATACTTAAAAATTCTAAAACCAATCACAAAAACTAAACAAAAAAATCTGATTTCTCCCAATGCAGTTTTACAAATGTTGCATTCTTGCACCTGCAGTAAGGCTGAGTTGTACAATAATTGAAAACAATAGAAATAATCGGGTAACACACACTGCTGTCCACTTTATTAAGAACACATGTACACGTGCATATTCAGCCATTCATGTGGTAGCAATGCAATGCAAAAAACTGTGCAGACACAAATCAAGAGCTTAAGTTAATGTCCACACTAAACATCAAAATGAAGAAAAGGTATGCTTTTAGTGACATCGGTTGTATTTTGGTACTAAAGGGGATGGTTTAAGTAATTCAGAATCTTATGATTTTCTATATACTCTAGCTTTTAGAGCAACAGTTCTGTTGGTGAACGTTGATAACCAAGGTCAGAATTAAATAGTTCAATTAATTCAGAGCTGCCTGGAAGGACAAAGTAATTTAAATAATCACTCTTTACAACTGTGGTTATTAGAAAAGCATTGCAGCATGCACAAAACATCATACCTTAAGGTGGTTAGGTTACACCAGCAGAAGACCACATTTGATTCTACTCCTCACAGCCAAGAACATTGGGACAGGCTCAAGAAGGAGATTAAAAAAAAAACCTGGTTTTGTTCCAGTCTTCAGCAGTCCAGCTTTGATGAATCTCTACCCAAAAGTCTCAGACTCTTGTTCTTGGCTGACAGGAGTGGAACCTGATGTAGTCTTCTAGCCCATTCACCTTATCATCCACCTAACTATGGTTAAATCACAATAAATCACCATTAACATGTTCTTGACTTGTATCTTTCTCTGTGTATAATTGTTTGCATTGTGCTTGGGCTTGTGCACAGATTTTCCAAACACAGTGGACAATATTTGTATGTAACCACAAAGAATGATATGTGGACATATTTAGTGGGAAAAGGTGTAGAGTAAATTTACATCAATAGCCATAGAGTATAAAAAACTTGTAAAATATTTATATTATCTGTACAGTAGATGCAAATTGGACCAGACCATTGGCAAGTAAATTTTTTTTATTGAAGGTAGCAATTCGAAAGGTTGCTAAACTTCTCATGCGTGTGATACCTTTTCACTTATAGCATGGCAAAAAAAGGTCAAAATGAATGCTACAGTTTCCTAATCCTGAGAATCCTTTTAATTATTACCATTATAAAAACTATAATGAATCAGAACTAGGTGTGAGTTTTAAATACAAAAAGAAATGTTTGTATTTTATGTTGCATTTGTGAGTAAAGAGCTTTTATGTGGCATCTAAAAGCAAGCAATAAATGAGCTCAGGTCAAGGACAGACTCAGCATGTGCACCTTTCAGTGAATTTTACCAAAGCCTTTCCAATATCATGGTGTCCTTAACATGCTCTCTGTGAGTGAACTGACAGAAACAAGCTGCACGCCAAGACATTAATGGCTCCAGTATGGCTTGCTCCCCTGGTGCAAACCTAAGTGATCTCCACATCATTGGTTAGCTCTGTTATTCAGCCCCAGGTCAGTGACTCTCTGAACTGACCACATGCAGCACTGTGAAGAGACCTGGCCAGCAGTGGAAGCCCAGTGGTCACCTCATCAGTGTCTAATGCCTTTGCTCACCTTCAGAGAAAGGAGGCCGAAAGTCTATGAATTATTACAATCCCAGTCAATCTTGGCATGCTGGCAGTGAGCTCTGAAGTGTGAAGGCTTTTGTCTGCTGTTTAAGTTACCATGGAAGATGAAATAGTCACAGTGCCACGGTGACTTGGCCCGACACTCCCTTATCGGCCCCAGCTTGTATCTTCTATCTTCAAAGAATGTTTTGTCTTTTTATGTGCTATCACCATTGTATAAATGGAAAAATAGGAATCTCATTTCTCTAGCTTGGTTTTTGGCCTGCCTTGTTTTATATCTTATTTATTTATTTATTTTTACTCATGATGGAAGCGATGCCAAGAGAAAGTGAACGGGTGGCACTGTGCTAGACTACAACAGAGCATCATTTTCTGTCTTCACAGTGCCAGTCACCTGATGCAACAAAAGCCCAGACATAGACGATGAAAGGAGAAACCATTTTATCCCAGTACTCTTGATGGCAGTACTTTCTAGTTTACACTTTGCATTGTACTTCCTAGGTTTGTCAAGCATTAATAATGTATGAACAATGTTAGCATATAAAATGCATAATCATTGACAGTTAAATGACAGGTCATTGAAGTTTTAATTGTAATATTGTTATCACACATGCAAACACACTAAAGTCATCCAACACAGCTATTCCTTTTAGTGAATAATCTCAACCTGGATCTGCACTGTCTTTTTATTATCTGTAAAGCCTGGTCATTTTGAGGAAAATAATTCAATAGTTATGAAGCAGAAATAATAGCCCCCCATGGCCTGTGAGGCTCTATATCTCTATGTGGTTTTAACTTTATCTCTATCTAGTAAGCTCAGTGCATCCTGATCTCTAGTATAACAGGAGAAAGTTTGCCATTAATCTAAGTCTGCCCAAGGCACCGTTTGCATGCACCCACTGTTGGAAGATGCATCACTCTGATTTGTGTCATGGTGGAAACATGGAGTTTCTTTCTTTTAGTCACCAGGTGATGATCATAGAAGATATATGTGTATCATATAATGTACTTAGAATTCACCATACAGTAGTGTTTCGATGGTTCAGATTATAGATGTTAGATAACATTTGGGATTTTTTATTACAATTTTTGCTGAAAAAGCATGTCCAGAGTCAACCGTATGTTACATCATTTTTTTATTATTAAAATGATTAAATTATATAAAATTTTACATGTTTTTATTTGATTAGATTGTTATTATTATTCAAAAGAAGCAGTCCCTAGTTCTGTATGTATATAAACAGTGCAGGTATTACGGCCATATAAAAGTCTGATGATGTCCACGCATTTAGTTACTGCTTTTTTATTTTTAATTGTGTGGAAAATATATTTTACTCCATGCTGCAGCATATTCACATAACATTAAACAAGTATAGATTTACCCAGAGGGCACTATTCCATAGCCATGACTGGAGGCAGTAAGTTTAGTGATTTCATAAAAATTGATTCTTTGCTCAGATTACCGCATGATACAGGGGTACACGCGGGTGGTGTTGCTGCCTCACAGCTCCAGGGTGCCTGAGTCAATCTTAAGCTCAAGTTACTGTATGTGTGGAGTTTCACATTTTCTTGTTTTGTAGGTTTCCTTACATCTTCTAAAAACGCAACAGTAAGCAGACTAATATGCCAATAAATGAACTAATTATGGCCTTTAGTGTGAGTGAGCATGCAAATGTGATGCAAATATTCTGATGCCCTGCAAAGTGTCCCATCCAGGGTGTATTCCTGTTTAGTGGGACACACACAAATATAAATTATGTTTAAAAAATAAAAAACATCTTTATTTGTGTTTCTATTAAAAATTGGAATGGTATTGAAAAAAGTCTTTGGACTGAGCTGATAACTGGTTTACTTTTAGGTCGGTATTTGTTGAATTGTTGATTTGATGATTAGTAAAAAAAAATTAAGATTTTTATGATAATTATTACATTAACATAATGATATATGACTGCCCTTTTCTTGTAAGATTAATTCTTAAAGCCTGGTTGATAACAATGTTTTCCGCCTTCAGTCATAGTAATATGCAATCTCTTAATGAAGAAAACACTTTTATTGATACTTGAAATCTTCAAAAATGCATTTACAGTATAGAATTGAATAGGACCTGTATTGTATCTTACCCTGTTTAAACTGTAAGAATAGTGTAATCAAATCCGTGCAATCATTAGAGGCCCACTGCTGATTAAGCCATTATCAGTTCACTTAGCTTAACACTTCAATATTTTTACTTAATACACCATTTGAAATTTAGGGTACATTATCATTAAAAGCTTTTTAGCTTCCTATTAAGTATGAATTGCTTTTGAGGACTCATATGATCATGGAATTTCAAAGGCAGTGTTTTCATATCCTCTCATGGGTGCTGAAATATTTTATCCAGTGTATTTAATTAAAAAAGGAAAGGAAATCCAGTTGAATGCAAAACCCGGTCTTTTACTTGTGTATGCAGAATATTTTCCTGTGAACTGTTATTTTCACCTTTAAAAAAAAAAAAAAAAATGTTGAAAAAAAAATCATGGTATTTTGTTAGAAATGTAACAATAGATAAAACAAAAAAACAACAAAAACAACAAAAGAACGATTACCATTTGAAAGTAGCTGGATTTGACAGCATATACACTAAATGAAGGCAACTCAATGCATAATGTCATGCAGATACAGGTACAAGAGCAGTTCACATCAAACATCTAAAAGTAGAAATGTGATCTCAGTGATTTTGTTTGTGGCATAGTTGTTGGTCCCGAACTGCTTGTTTCAGTATTTTTTACAAAAGAAAAGAGCATCTAGAATTGACAAGGAATAATGTGAAAAACAATGTGAGCAGATGTTCTGGGGAATACCTTGTTAATGAGACAGGTCAGACAATGGCCAGACTGGTTTAAGGTAGGTGGAATAGTATATTAACTCAAATAGGCATTTTTTACAACCATGTTGAGTAGAAAAGCATCCCAGAATACACAAACTGCCAAACCTCAAAGTGGATGGGCTACAAGAGAAGACTGATATCAGGTTCCACTTTTGTCAGCCAAGAACAGGAAATCAGAGGGTGACAGTGGAACTCACTCAAACTAGACAATTTAGAAAAAGACCAAATTGGATAATTGCATGAATGTGCAGGAATATAAATGTTTTTATTACATTTGCCATTGAGTGTATTTATTATGTACTATAGTGATCTTGACTTGGTATTCAATAATTATGCATGTCCAAGATATAGATAGTTTGTGGAACTGGGCTTAATTTGTTTTGTGTGTGTGCAGCTTCTTAGATTCTTAGCTTTAAGTCTTCCCTCAATTCCTTCCCTGCAATTTTTAATGCGCTATGAGCAAAAGCCTCAAGTCCTTTCAGCTCATCACATGTTTAAATGATCCGTGATATCGGCAGCTTTATGCCTGCTGTGTACCCAGCCTTCTTATCTCCATATAGGGTTTTTAGTCAATAAGCAATTAGCATTTTATGACAAACTGCTAGCTAACATCAAGGGAGTTTGGCAGGTTGCCATCAGAGATGGTTTTTATAGTGTGATTCCAGTCAGGTCCGGGAGACAGAGGTCGATGTTTATTACCATGGCAATTACATGCCCTCTAAATGTCCATAAAAATAATTTAACATGAGAGGCATTTAAGCTGCTGTTTACTCACTAACAAAGGGGGCTAAATGAGCAGGTAAATGCTAAAATCAAGAAAGCATGTCCTTTACTAGCATTGTTCAGACTATAGATATTATACTGAGAGTTGTGGTGTGTTTATCATTCATTTGTCTCTTCAAATACATTTTCCCAAGAAAACTGAGATTTATGGTCTATTTTTTGTATAATATAAATAGTTTGAGTAAATAATTCCACCATGTTTTAAACAAATATGTATTAGTAGTCATCACATAGGACAGATAGATGTGCTTGTCTAAATAATTTTATGTTTATGTCTTCAAAGTAATCACTAACTACAATTACAAATGTGTATTTATCAAGTCTTTTCCACCCAGCACCTTTTCTCAGAGCCTGTACTAGTAGCAGGATGCAGTGCTAAGACCACCTTATTTTTTTTTCTCTCTCCTGGATGGAACTTGGAGCTCGGCTTTCCTAGCTGCTTAATAGCACACTGACAGCAAAGGAATAATTCACAAGTGGAGCTAATCAAAGGTGAAAAGGGAGAATCAGTAAACGTCGTATCCTTTTGCCACTTTCATCAATCCAGCTAACTGAATTTGAACTAAAGCTGAGCAAATTTTACGGGGGAAGGAAATTAATATGTAACACATCTGAGGTCTGGCCAGAGGCGGCAGAATTGGAAAAGTCTGCATTATATCAGAGGGGCAGATTATTGGAAAGACAATTGGGGCCGTCGGTGTAATCAGAAAACAGTGAGGTGTGTCTATCTTATGATGACACTGTGACCTAGTGGGCTCATGGCGAAGGAAATTTTTTCTCCCTTTTTTCAATTCAATCACTTGGGCCATCCGCCCTGCCGTGCGAATCTGTTGGCCCCCACACATGACAGTACCAATTCAATTACCCTGAAAATGGATACATATTCAGGGTCTAAGAGCGAGCCGCGAACAATGCTGAGAGAGAGGAGAGAAGACAAAGAAATCCACATTTACCCTGTAATAAGTTTCATTTGGAGTTGGTTTGAAAACAATTCGCCTGTGCATTTGTCCCTGTCAGATCACATTATCCGCAAATGAAGTTTACAAAATATCAATTCGATTTCTATAACAGGAGCCTGTGGCAAAACACATTGGGAGTTGAATTGACCATATCATAACATCTGAGGGGCCCCTGGTGGCTTTCAAATATTTTCAGTCAGAGGCAATCAAAACCAGAGCGGCTCATGCTAATCTGTTCAATTTCATCCTTTAGACTGGTGTCTTTTCCCCCATAAACACACACCATTTCACTCAGGAAAAAGCTCAGCACCATGGCTCACAGGGGCCAACCAGAGGCGACCTTGCAACTATTCAGACTTTTTTTTATTTGCTCCTTTGCTCCAGACACTTTTTAAGGGCTGTGTGTTTCCTTCTCATGCTTTTTGTCTTTTTTTTCTATTATCAGTTTTTGGAGGGAAGAACAGAAGATTAGATTCAGTGGGTAATACTATCTTTTCATTTTCTTTACACTTTACTTAGAGAATTTATTTTCTTTAAAGGCGAGAGGGTTCATGGTATTCATTTTGCTGTGGCGTTAAATAGCCTGGTAGTTCAGATATAACAGTATCTCTCGGACTATTGAAATACTTTAGTAATTGTTATTGTTATCCTGTTTCCTTAGTGTAAAATCTCTCAAGTGGGATGGATGCAATTAACCACTATCACTATATCTAGCATAATTATATTTTTTAATAAATGTCCCTGTCACTAATGCAGACCAGGAATAAATTAAAAGTTGTAATTAGGCAATTTATCCAAATAATAAATGTTTAAAAATGTGTACACCTGATAATATGCCATGTGATTATTTCATGTTTAGTCAGGACAAAAGTCTCCTGAATTACATGGAAATTGTTTCATCACTAATATGGATTTTATTATCTAATAGAATCAGGGATTTGGGTCTCTGTATTTAGTCTGACCTATTTGCTCTCCGTCGGAGGTCTTTGTGAAGCGTAATGATTAAATTTTGTCCCGAAGCTGGCAACAATAGTTAAGCGTTTGTTGTTGTTATTGGAATTATTCACACTTTCATTTTTCCAGTCACTAATGTGTCTGACTGAGTGTCCCGAAGATTACAAATTAAAGATCTGAAACTTCCTTGATGTGTCTCAGTGGGAAACACAAAGTGCTCTTGCCTCTGAATACTGTCAAAATAGCTTGCTGTATTATGAAATTCTTCACAGATACAGGCTGTAATTACCTCCACCTCAGCCCTGTACTCTACCAGTGCATTAAAAATGGTGTTTAACAAATCAATTTGAGAATGCTTACCTTGTAAACTCTGCGATTGTTCCAGTCACTCCTGATCAGACACTGCTGAGTGTTCATCTATTACAGTCCTAACAAACAGGCTTTACAGAGCAGCAGTGTGGAAATGTGTAATTGGGAAAATATCAGAGACACCATGCTTGTAGCTTTTTTATTGATTCTGGTGCTGTCTTTTACCCCGCTAGCAAACCTTCTCAGCATGTATCATTAATTGTCCTGGTTGTGTATGAATATGCCATCATTCAAAACACACTTTGAAATGAAAAAAAAGTGAAAAAATGTTTTAAATAGACAAAATCATATAAAAGATCTAAAAGTTTTATATTTTTGTAAAGTACTTATATATAATATATATATATATATATGTGTGTTCTGAATATCTAATAGCATTAAAGATCAGCTTTCTCATTCAAATTCAAATACCATCACAGACTTACATTAGTAAATGTTCATTGCATAAACTCCATTATCTGCATAATTTAGTTGATAACTCTTGTTTGTCTGTATCCCTCCCCTAACATCTCATAGTACATAATGAGCATTTCATTGAACAGCTCGTTATGTGCTTTGAAACAGTAAGGGAGTGTTTTGTTGAATGAATGTGTTGATCTACAATCAAGCATGCAAGGGCACAAGTGCATTATACAGCAGTTCAGAACGTGCTGCAATATATGAAAGCTTAGCAAGCCCGTGCTAGTATTGAAAGAAGTCTAGGACTACAGCCAAACCGCAGGAAAGTGTAGATTTGACCTGAGAAGCATTTGCATGTTAAGTGCAGTCAATCTGAATTGATCAGAGCCAAATTAAATGCAATGGGTTTCAATATTTTCCCTGTTCACACATTAGCCTTCTATGTGCAACATATGGATGTATTGAATTCAGATTAGTAACCTAAGCATGGACTTAGACAAAGAGGAACTTATCTTTAATTAAAATCATGCAGGTAGACCCTAAGTCCTATTCTGGGGAGGTTGTTGTATTTAGAATTGCTTAAGGGTGTTCACTTCATGTCTTTTATTCATGTAGTACTTAATAGTCATTTAACAACAATTTTTGTATTTGTACTCAAAATTCGCTGTACAACACTGCTATATAACATGATACAAAATACAAAAGTAGAAGTAAGGTTTCTCTACATTACACAGGAAATGTAGTTTTGTGGGTTTTAATTTAAATGATAGCATTCTTGATCCTGACACACACACACACACACACACACACACACACACACACACACACACACACACATGCACACACACATGCACACACACACACAAACATCCCTACATCTTTGTCAAAGTCAGAGAATAGGAAATGAGAAGAAAAATAATAAAAGCTAGTGCAGCTCCAAATATGGAAAGATACATACTGTCTCAGTCAGTGAGAAACTGCTGAATTGAGAAATGTCTTCCATGATGAAAATAATGAGAGAAGAGCAGAGTAAATGTAGCATAAACAGCTCTGATCAGGACATTTCACAAACACCATTTTCTGTCACTTGGATGTATCTTGCCATGTCTCATGCCATATCATTTACCAGCCTTACTGGAGGAACATAAATGTTGGAGATATTATTCATTATAATATCCATTTTTTATCATGTACCTCCGACACTATCATTATGTTAACTGTGATTGGTAATGCTGTTTGTTTGTTTTATTTTCCACTCACTTCTCTTTACTTTGGTCTCTCCGATTACTTCTTATCCACTGTGTATAAGAGCTATAAAGAATTCTGGTTGCCTGTAGACCCTTAACTAAAGGTTCAGTAGATTAATCAGCTAAATGCCTGCTTTACTGGCCCTAGTTTTGCTCCGCACACACAAATTCAAAACATAACCAAAGGCTTTTGAACCTTTTAAACCATTTCCCTCTGGGACAGAAACATGACTGAACATATTTAAGCGTATTCAGCACAGCATTATGCTTTATTGGCATCTCTGTAAATAGGATAATTTCAGAAATTTAGTCTCAATGAGCCGCCATCGCTTTCCCTGATTTATTGACAAGCGAGCATTGCCTCCCTGCTCGAGATAATTGGAGAAGCCATCTCATTAGATGGGGGAGAGTCTGTGATCTGGAGCAAATCTTGCATGAGAAGATAATTAATTATGAGTGCTGGTGCCACTGTCGCGAGGAACGCGCCCAAATCGGAGTCAGTGGAGCTTGGTTCAAGTGCTTCTTCTCATCTGCGCCAAAGCAGTTCAGGGAAGTGCAGTCAGGAGAAGCTGATTACTGACAAGTAATTAACAATGTCAACCGAATGGAGAGATGGAATTTATAATAATTATTTCATCAACATGGTGATGATCTTGTAGCGAATCCCATTGCCGGAGAAAGGTTAATTACTTGCCATTGCGCAACATCAGAGCAGCTGCTGTGGTACAGCACAACGCTTGTTTTAACTGTTAGTGAGCTAATTAATTACCATCGCAATTGTGCTTCTTGTGGCATGAAATATTGAATCGTTCGTCTTAGGTTGAAGACAAAAACTAAAACTTGTATCCATGAAATACATTTTGGAACGTCTTGCAATGGTGTTTAATCAAAAGCATATTTTCTTTAAGGGCAAAAGCCCATATATGATTCACTTTCTCTTTGTTTAAATAGTCACATCAATTGCATTTACTTTTCTAATTAGTCCAATTCAAACTTAATTTAACATATACACATTTAATATGGTAAAATAATTTGTACAATCGTAACAGTCACTGTGCTTATTTCACGTGACTATTACTTTGAACATTTCCTTTTTCTGTTAGGATTCAAATACTTTATTCTTACATACCTAATAAAACTTAGAATCAATTGGGAATTTGTCATAACATTTTGGAATATTGACACTGTCAGAGCGGTGTATCATGATTGCCCAAGTGACTGCTGTTCCATCTAAATAGAATGTACATAGAAAACAGCAAACAGATGTTTGCAACATATTTAACAGATCACTAGACTGTCCCTTAGCTAAATAACACCAATTGCAAATATTTAAACACAATGCTGTAGTCAAACTACTCAGGCATGATGATAATGAATAAATATCTGGGCTGATCTTTTTGTGTAAATAATATTAATTGCATCTCTTGTACTTCCAGCACTGTTTCATATAATTTCAGTATGGTTATGTTAGGACTCTTAGGCCACTTATTTGTGGAACAATACATGAACTGCTTTCAAAAAGGCTCAATAAAGTGATATTTAGATATTAAAGGTTTATAGTTAATTAGCCTTTCCTATTGTGCCTATTTGCTGATAACGGCGCTGGGTGTACGTGTGTGTATGGAAGGGGGGGGGGGGATCACTAATCTGCGGCTGAAGGAGAAGTAAGAAAGCTTATACCGTATCTATGGAGAATTCACATTTCATGCATCCTTAGCAAGTAATTCTTTATATTTCCTTGATAGCTTGTATGAAAAACTGGCCAAAAATAACTAATCAGGAAAAATTATATAGAAGATACAGAAGCAGAGTGGCTCAGTGAAAAAAAAATTAAATCAATAATGAGGAGACTTGGAAATCCAGCCCTCTTAACATTAACAATTACTGTGATTAACAATGATACTCACAACTCATTTTTCATTACAGAGCAGAAGAGATAAGCTTGTTTATATAGACTAGCTTTTCAACCAATGAGCAATTTATCATGGTGGAGCTCATGAAAGCACATAGCAGCCCACAGCAATTAAAACCCTTCCCTTTGACCTTGTGACAGCCAAGGACCTGAGAGTCTACAAAAAAATTGAAAAGCATTTTGTGCCTATGTTCAAGGATAGCAAATTGACTGAAATATGTGCATATTTACAATTCCCTTAATGTGTTTTTATTTCAGGAAATAACTCAGAAGGCATTAATGCCATCATGCTGATTTCATGAGCTTTTTACACACCATGGACTGAAAGAAAAAATCTTTTGTATTTTGCATTTATGCTCAAGAGACACAAGACAGACTGAGAAAAGCTCAAACTAATTCTCTCATTCATTATTGTTTTCACTACTGATGTGTTTTATGTCTTGAAACCTGGGCTTTATTTTCATTTAATCTGTGCTAGTAAGACCACCTGGGAAGAAATGACATTTCGTATACTGAATTATGAAACCTGCAAAGCTGAAACATGAATTGTCATCCTAATAGAGTCCCTTTACAACCATTCACTGCTGTGAGTTGAGCCGAACTGGATCTAGAAAAGGTCATCATGTTCCTAGAATGGGTTCAATTTAAAATCCATAAGACGGACTTGGGAGAAAATGAATCTTAAGGGACTCACACAGTTTTCTTTTTCACAAAGTTATCTGTGAGGAGAGAGCACAACTTTGGTACTCGGTGTGCTATCTGGATGACTGACCATCGTGATCCAGTAAGTGAGGTTGGAATAGACTGAGCACTCGACGGCTAAAAATCATTGTGCAGTAGAACTGTGTAGGGCAAAAGCTATTTTATAGTGCAACAAATGATTTACTATAAGCCATGTTCTGCCACAACAACCTGCATTAAAGGGTTAGAAGGTTAGAAAGTGATCCAAATGATGCTTGTTTATGCTTTTTTGTAGCCTTCTTGTAGTAGTGAAACACAGGAGAAACTTTTTAAAATCAAGGAGACAAGGGGCTGTAGTCAGATTTGTCTACCTATCTCCAAAAGGTAGCTAAACCAGTGTGGGCTTCTTCATTTGAGGTTTTTTTATGTCGCTTGCCAGATATTTCTTGAGTAGAAGTGTGCAAGTTGTGCTTTTTATTTATTTATTTATTTATTTATTTATTTAATATAGAGAGGCAAGACCACTCCTTTATTCACCTCTTTTTTTCAAGTTTCAAAAAAATCTGACTTGGAAAATGTGGACTAAGATGTGGCTTTTTTTTTTTTTTTTTAATTAAATTTTTTAATTAATTTAATTAAAATTAAAGCACAAGAAAATATAAATATGTATTTATATTCATGAATTTTTTAATTATTTTATATATATTTATATGTTTTTTTTAATATATATATTTTCCCTTCAGTTAAAACCCAAACCTATTCCAGCATGACAATGCCCCTTTGCACAAAGCGATGTCCATGAAGATATGATTTACATGGTTTTAGAGAGAAAGTAGAAGATATTTAATGGCCTGCAATAGAGCTTTGATCTCAACCCTATGGAAATCTCAGGGATGAATTGGAACACTGACTATGGAACATCAGTACACATTTCCACAACCACATTCCATAATCTAGTGGAACATCTTTCCATGAGTGGAGGCTATTTTAACAGCAAATGTGAAATGTGATGTTCATAAAGTAAATATGACCCTTACAGTCAGGTATCCACAAACTATTTCAGTGTAGTGTATGTATCGTACATAAGATTATATTTATGATCTAAATACTGACACAGTATTAATTAGACTAACTCTAATTATAGCCTAAGAAGCTTTATAATGATGGTTGTTTGTCAGTCCAATAATGTAGTAATTTCTGTAGATTTATGACCTCTTTATTTCCATGTTGAAATGTGCACATCTAAAGTGATGACATTCACCTAAAGCACAAAACCCATCCAGCTAAAAAGTTTTTGCGAACACTTTTGTTTCGTATTGTACAGTGTCGTTATAACTATTACCTGGAGATAATTGTTATTATCAACCAATTTTTATGCTTATTACTGAAGCAAGTGTTTTATTAAAAATGTAGTCCTTGGCTAAATGGTGATTGACTCTTCATAAGTAAATACCAGAGCTGAAAGCCAAGAATTTTATTATCAGACAATTAGAAACAAATAACATCTTAACATTGTTGACCTGGCACAAAGCCTCGCTGTACCTACTTTAGATTCCACTTACAGGCTGTCTGTCATGGAAAGTAATGAGCCATAAAATTTAATTCAGAAATGATAATACCAAAAAATGATGGAGTGATAGCGGGACAAAAAGGCCTCGGTGCCAGCGCTCATCTTTACATTTGGCTCCATGTATTCCTATTGATTGCACAGAATCGCTTAATATTGCCAAGGATAACACTTCCTGGTGCCTTTTGCTGCCCCTCCCATGGTGAGGCTGGAGAGCTCAGGTACTTATAGTGCAGAATTGACCAATGTGTCTCCATGTAATTACAGGGATTTCCTTATCTCACTCTATTTGCTGGAGCCATCCCGCCAAAGAAAGGCTGCTGTTAATGCAGGGCCCCTCTCATATCTCATTTACATTGGTCACGAATCCAGGCTCCATCTTGGTGTTGAGATAATGGCATTAGCTCTCTCACTACTTCCACGTCTATACATATAAGGGGAGGTGTGTTTTATAAGGTATATAGTGAAAGCAATGGGATGGCATGTTTTATGTAAGGTGGCAAAAACTTCATCTTTGTCTCTTTTACTGTACCATGTATGTTTAAAAAAGGAAATGTAATATGTGTTATTCGAATTGTATTACACACATTCTGTTACTAGAAAAAACAGGTCTAGTCATGTAAGTACAAAGTAGTTGACAGTTTGAAAAACAGGAAACATCTCTACCAAATAGCATGCAAAGAGGTTAGACCCCCAGTGTCAGATTGAAATACAAACTTAGATTAATTTCATAGATTAATGCTTCAGAAAATGTCTTGACTTTAAGAGGCAAGGGTTAACGTAACCCGCTGAGGCCTGCTACGTTTGCCTCTAAGGATGCATAACCGGGATGAGCATTTGTTAACCCGGTGCTTTGTCAAGTTCAGCAAGTCTGAAAATGGTAAAATATAAATGCAAATGGCTGTTTTTGTTTTATTTATTTATTTCTTTTTTAGACTTTGCCTGTTAGATGAGCATGTATGCCATACTGTAAACGAATGTTATTAAGAAAGTTTTTTTTTTTTTTACCATTTTTGATTTTGCATATTTATGTACTGCAAAAAGAATTACTACACCCACATCTTTAAAAGACATAATTTCTATTAAAAAGTATCGATTGTGTCCTGGGTAGTGATGAGCACTGTCACATTGGAATATTACTCCACATTAATCACATTGAACTAGATTAATGATGAATAATTTAAAATCTCAAGACCACAATGGAATTTATGCTGCTAAAAAGGGTGATGTGAAATTCCAGCAATGAAAGTGTGCTAAGAGTAGCACTCATTTCTGCATTTCAACAGAGCACTGATGCAGAGGAAGGCTGACCATTGAAAATTAGATAGATGCACCAGAGGCCCGCTATCATTGCGCAGCCGGCGACCAGCTCTTCTTATCAGTAGAGTGGGCTCGTTTGTTATTTCACGTAGAGATATACCCCTCCACTCATCCTATTGGTTGCCTGAGCCCAAACCAAGAGCCAGACCACTAATGAAAGCTGCTTTTCTGTAGAGGGATTGTCATGATCCACTACAGATTAACACAGCCCTTTCTGTTGAGTACATGTGTCATTTTATAATTGATTCCTTAGCTGGTATTTATAATTAAATAGAGCCCACTGAACAGTTTTTGAGTAGACATATGATTACGTGGTCGGTGGCCAACTTTGTATAAATTCATTATTTATTTTGAATTTGATCTGAAATTTCTTACATTTATGAAATGATTTTTTTTCTTAAAAATGTCCATTCATACTTAAGCTTTTAGACATTAACTGCTTCTTCTTTTCCTTTAACAAATACACAGTTACAATCCAATTCATTAACACTAATGGAAATAGGAACAAATAAAGCACTCATTGTATTGCTGATTCAATGGGTGCATTGACCAGAACGAAGGCCCTGCGGTGTGTATATGTAACCTTAGAGTGACCTACAGGACAGACTTGTTACCGCTATCGTTATGTGCATGGTATCAGATCCAGCATCATGTACAGCCTTACATTTTGGAAATGAAAATGAGAAACGTGGTAAAAATGTAGGTAAAATGTGGAAAGTTCTGACCCCACAAATATAGATTAATAAGTGCTCCTAAAGAGGTGAACAAAGGAGAGGCTAACAGTGGCTTTTGATTGTATCGTCACTTTCATAAAATTCAGATGAGGCAGAACAAATGTGCGTTTGTCACCTGTATGTGCAGCTATTCAATACTCTCACTCAAGTGTAATACATTAAACTCCTTTCTTTCAAATTATGACCTGTTTCCACCCAGATGAGCTCTAAAAAGCAGACATCACCAAGAGTGATCAGAGTTCTACTCATGAAATACCATTCTGCTCATCCATGGTTTGAGTTAATAATTTCAGGGTCTTTTCAAAAGGTAAAAATTCTGAAAAAAAAAAAGAAGTGGGCTATTGTTAACCATAGCTATGTGTCACTGACTGTAGTTATATGGACTCCAGCACAATGGGATTAACTGGATTCTCCTCAAACAGCTATCAGCTTTTGAAATTGAACCTCACTATTAAGGAACTTTATTAAGGAAATGTTCATCTACTTTAACAGGATATATGCATTTGGCAGCAGCACATATCTATAACCAGACATCTATATAGTGTACAAATGCATATTATAGATAATATTATAATTTCTATGACACACAGATATGAATGAGTGAAAATTAATTGATCCTTGTTGGGCTGCACAGTGTGTTTGCTGTAACCTATATTTCATTTTACTATAGGCTGTGGTCTTCTCTAGATTCTTTTCTCAGCTACAGAGACTCGCTGAATATTCACAGCTACTCATTTCAGACACTTGCTTCAAAAAAAGGTCCAATTTCCAAGGAGAAAATAATAAAGTACGCATTGAATAGTTTTTTGTGTGCAGGAAATGCATTTATCATTTAATCTTAATAACCCTGACCATCATTTAGGCTAAATAAGTCTCTTTACCTCACCTTTTTCTCTACTCTAAAGGCATGCCTCTAGCTTTAATTATGACATATTGATTTTGTAGTTAAGCCTTGTTTGGCTTAATGAAATCTTTTGTTGGCTCTAATTCTGTCTTCCATTGTCCTCCCCGAAGCGCTTTGATTTTTGTCCTCACCTTTTTTTGTGCTGTTTGAAATATTTAATCTCTCTTTGGTCATCGTCAACGTCAATGGGCTCCCTTAAAATGGCCACTGTTGTCGTTTATCTTCAGTTTCCGAAAGCTCTTGCATTGACTCCCTGGCAATCAATTTCCTAAATGATGTAATTATCTGCTAGTCTTTTTTTGCACATTTAAAGTTGAGGGTTTATTTTAGATCAATTCAGACCACTTTGTGTGCAAATGGTGCAATTGTATTGCCTTCAGATTCCTCACCAATCCAATTGGGATTAAGGCCCTAGGAGTGGAATCCCTAATGAATGTTTTTTTCCCTCTCTAATTTCATTTTGCAGCTTGATGGTGAATTGGTTGTCCTCTGTGCGCCAGTGATATGGGTATATGCTACAGTTTTACTGCACATTAAGAAGACAGTAAGTAGCAAATCATAACCTTGGACCAATATATGACCAATAAATATCTGTGGATTTTTTTTTGTTGGTTTAATTAACCTATATATCACAAAATCAAAACTGCACCCTCATGTGTTAGACATATTGTGTAAACAAATAGTAAAAAAAAGTTCAAGGGGGAGTGAGTACTTAAGCAGGAAGGCAAAGAGTTGATAAGCAGTTAAATTATTATTATTATTATTATTATTATTAGTTTAGTTTTTCACACCGTCTTAGCTGCACCGCAAGCTCTAAATACTTAGCTCAGTACTTTTACTAATGATCCAGGCTTATAGAATTCAGTGGTCCTCTTCCTTTTGTATAATTTTTTTTTTATCGTGGGGGAGAGCAACGCGTTTGTCCCACAGGGAGTGTCAGTCTCTGGCTCAGGTCTGGTTCAGCTCTGGCTGGCGGTGGGGGGAAGCCGTCGGGGGAGGAGGGGTCTGCAGGCCACTAAATCAGTGCACGCTTGTCAACATCCTCAGGCCGCGGGAATTACTCAAGTGAAAATAACAAATGGCTGTCATTGCCAAGCCAAAAACCTGTGATTATAATTATCACATCCCCAGTGACCTTGCATAAACTTTAATCTCTCTCCAATGGAGCATTTAAATAGCCTGTATCTACTGGCAGTCCTGCGCCACTGGAACACAGAGGATCACTGATTCACGAAAGAGCTATCGCAGGGGCCTCTGCAGCATGAGCGATTGCACATGCGAGAGGCAGAGTCTGTGAGTTGAACTGTGTGTTTGTAAAAATGCATTATTAATAAAGTTCGTTCGAGCTGTGGACACTTGTTTCTGTCTTTTCTGCCTAACACGTTATATAAACGATGGAAATGCTGTTTGTAGTTGTTAATGCTGTTATTGTAATGCCAAAGAAGTACACATGTTTTTCTGATGCCTTGATGCTTTAATTGGGTCTGTCAGATTGCAACTCAGAGAAATACAAAAAAAAAAAACTTATGAAGACAAGGTTCTGTTTTTGTCAGCAAGCTTTACCCAACAAGGCAAAACGCAGACTAGCCTGTGTTACTCATACTATGCTGATTTGACAGTAAGCTAATGACTATCTGCAGCTCCAGCATGGGGCCTCTTGTCTCAGCCGGGGCTCTGCAGCACTCTTGCCTAATTGGTGGGAATTCCTTCTGTTCTCAGCAGTCATAATTATTGCCTGATTAACTCTGATTAGCATTGTAACGACTGCTCTAAACAAGCGACAAATCTTGCCAAAGCATGACAAGGACTGGCACTGAGCCCATAATCTGCACCAAAGTCAGCTATTACTTGTTAAACCATAGATTTTATTAGCAGACATCAGCAGGTGAAGCCAAATGCTACAATGCTTGTGGTGGAATAGCTAAGTGTATTGATTAGCTCTGGCATAATTATAGTTAAACTATGAGGTGCATTATTTGCAGTGGATTTCTGCTGTCTTGTTCATATTTACATTCACTGTTATTTTTATTGGTGCTCTTAAAATAAGTGCATCATTGGTTTCCTGCAGAGGTGATAAGTAATGAAGTATAAATTCTTAGTTACTGTACTTAAGTAGATTTTTCTGGTATCAATACTTTACTTTATTATTTATTTTTCAGACTTTTTACTTTCACTCTTTTTATACAAATATCTGTACTTTTTATATATTCAAACCAGGCCTGTTACTTTAGTTTTAATCTATTTGGTGACATGATGAAAAATTTTTTCTTTTTCCGTGCTTTTTTTAGCCCATCAACCTATTTTCTGTCATTTTTTAATCTACCACCGACCGGTGTATCATTCCCCGGTTATCACACTCCACAGACCTAGGCTAACCCACAAAGCTAACAACTAGCAAGGAAGAAGACAAAAAGTATAGCTAACATGGATGAGACAGAGGGAGTCAGCAATGTAAACATGACTGAAAACAGAAACATTCCTGATCACCTGATCATCATCATCTTTGCTCTGCTTGTGTTCATTAATTAACAAAATTTTTTATTATTTTGTATTAATATATTAATATGATGTGAGGTCCAGTTAACAGGTAGTAGTAATGGCTACCTTTTAGTTAAGTATATTTCAGAGCCCAAACCTCTTTACTTTTACTTGAGTGAACTTTTAACAGAGTCTCTTAAAACATCAGTATCTGTACTTGTACTCGAGTAAAGGATGTGTGTACTTTTGCAAACTCTGGTTTCCTGGTTTTATACCGTCACTAGGGGGAAGTTTGGTTTGTGTTTAAGCACAAGGCACTTACAGAAATTTTATTATTATACTATATTGCATTTAAAAAAAAAAGAAAAAAAAAACATAAAAAAGGAAACTAACTTGGATCCAAATGGGAGCACAAGATTGAGAGCAAAAGCCACTTGTCACCCAGATTTTGTTGCTACATCTCTACATGTTGGTTGCTTCAATCAGCTGAATCAGACAAAATAATATGACATTGACATTTCCCACTAGAGGGCACTAGATGTAGAAATAATGTAGTCTGAGTGACTTTTTTTTATGAAGGACCAAAAAATCAAACTTGATTAAGGGCTGTAGACCAAAAGTAAATATTGCCATATGAAGTTGCCATGGTGTCCTTTGTTTATTATTTAAAACAATTTAGAAATAAATTAAATAATAATAAAAAACTAAGTAATTTGCGTAGCTATTTATAGGTTTGTTCAGTGAAACATACAGTACAAATAAATCTCATTCAAGCTATAAGCAATACAGTCATATGTTGGTGATGTTGTGATAAGTGACCTCTGATGACAGACATAAAGCTAGTACTGTCATTTTTTATTATTATTTGGGCTGCAGCTAACTCACTGATAAAGTCAGGCACACAGAGTTTTTTGCTTACCCAGATGGCAAGGATGGGTTTCCTTTCGAGTGTGGTTCCTCTCGAGGGATTTTTTCTCATGCCATTGCAGGGAATTTTTTTCTTGCTACATTTTCCATTGGCTTATTCATTACGGATAAACTTAAAATTAAAATGAACAAACTTATAGGTACTAAACTTATATACATACTTTTATACTACTTTATGCCCTTTATATTTCTGTAAAGCTGCTTTAAAACTATGGCTATTGTCAAAAGCCCTATACAAGTGAAGCTGAATCGATATGAATAGAATTTTGCAGGTTTCAAATAGAACAAAAATTTAAAATATTAAAGTAGAAATAATCATACAGTACATTGCATGGTGGGCCAAAAAGAAACTCACCATGGGCCAACTTTGGCCCTGGGGCCCTAGTTTTGCCATCTTTGAAGTAAACATTATCATAGAGCTGTAACAGCAGCACTTTATTTCTATTCTATAATTCGCTTTATGTGAGATTTTTTTTTAACAAGATAGATAACTCAAAACCTGTGGAACCTTTCGAAAACCTGTGTACACAACTTTAAAATGCAAGAAAATTTTGAAAAATTAAGATTGAATGTGATCATTTGAAAAATAAAAGATAAAAAAAAAAAATTAATGTATTGTCGCAGTTATTAAGAGTTACAAGTACTAAACTCCATTCATAAAACCATCTTGAAACCGAGTGTTTTAGTGATACACTGAGGATTCAAAGGTCTGAGACATTAAATGCAATAAACAAAGAATTATCATTTTTAAATATTTAAAACAAAGAAATGTGCAATACCGTGAATAATGAATATTGATGATCAAAGAAATCGATGCAAATCTTTGAAATGTTCTATTCTTTTCCAAGTTGTTGTCGAAAATAAAATTAGATGAAAAAGTGCATCAATTTAGTCTCAAACAGTCTCATTAATTATAATGATAACTGAGGTTTGTTTTCTTTTTTTTTCCTTTTTTTTCATGTCCTCATGAGCCAATATTACTTTATAAAAGGTCAATTCCATGCATATAAATATGTTCTGAAAGCCTAATAAAATTATTTTAATGTTTATATTTTTATTGTCCTTTAAATGTGCAAAAAATGTTGTTATACACACCAGTGTTGTTCCATTTTTATGCACTATTCTCTCTTATATACAGTTAAATGTGTTCAAATTCGTTCTCTCTCTGTCTCTCTCTCTGTCTTTCTGCCTCTCTCTTTCTCTTTCTCTTTTTCTCTCTCCCAGGAAATCATTACAGAGGGGAGCTGTAGGGATCAGCACACACATTTGAAAGCCAGCCCGCTGAGCCTGACCCCGCTGGCTCTCAAGACGACAACCATGGCTACATTAAACTCCCTCTAATACCGGACTCCTGCAAAGATATATTAAAAACACAATGTAATACATTCTGATATTGCCTTTGATCACCTCAGTATGAAACATGGAACATGGTATTAATTTCAACAGTGTCTACATTCTCTGACCTGGACAGCAGATAGATCAAGGAAGCAAGGTTTCTCAGCAGCAGTGTGAGTCAGACTGAGCGAGAGATAGTGTTACACTCTGTCTGCATAAAAAGCAACACCATCAATACTGGTTATGTGTTTATTTCTCTTTTATTTTGTCTGAATAGCATAGGATTCATAAATTCCCTTTTGAACAATAGCACCATCATTATCTTAATAGCAATGCATTTCTTTATTCCTATCAAGATGTTTTGTGTCGACGTGCTTCATGAGTGTCGAGTGTGATTAATTTCTTTGGGTATAACTATATTTGTATATATATGTGTGTGTGTCACTATTTCAGACGGCTCATCTGAGTGCAAGCCTGAGGGAGCCAGGGTCAAGTGATTTGCCCCCAGGTCAATTGACTGCAGCTACTTTAACTTCCAGCCATTAGCTCATGTCCCCTGGCAGCAAGACTCTGACACTCATGTGAGATTTAGCAGGACTCAATCTTAATGCGATATGAAGACCCTAAAATTTGTTTGTTGCCAAAAATTCGCTTTCTAATGGGAATGTATTATCTCTCTAAACATGCTGCTTTCAGGCCTCTTATTGAAAGCTCAAGCCTGGGTTCCTAGGATATAGATTGTCTTTTATGATGCGTTTTCCCATTAGTGCAGTGGTGAGTGTGGTTCCATTTGTTTTGAATATATGTATTTTCTAAATTCATAGTTTGCACAGATAGTTTAGCATTTCTTATACAGAACAGTGTTGCAGTCTTTATGGTAAAATTACAAATTATTAATTCGGAATAAGATTGTTTCTCATTATATGGAAAAATACATTAATTACAAATAATTTCATCTGGGTTTAACTTTTTTAAACTTTTATTCATAACAATGTTAAACATTAAAAATTATTAGTATTCTGTAGTTAATGTAGTGAAATTTCATTTGTAAAAGTTTGAATTACATTGACTGCTTTACCAAAAATGGATTACCTAATGTCACTATATAACTGAGTCCCTGCCAGAACATTTACTATTCAGCACACACACATACACACACACACACACTCACACACACACACACACACACACACACACACACACACACACACACACACACATACACACACACACACACACAAATACACATACAGGAAGACCTGTTTGCACACAAACAGCACAGATGTATATTACAAATACATAAATCATAATGTTTCAGCAAAAGCTGAATTTCATTTCCCCTCTCAGCTGTTATCAGAGTTTGGTGGTGTATATAGCATGCTTTAGCCAAGTAATTTATTACTCATGCTGAATGGATAATGGCAGGCTCAGTCTATTATGCCCAGCTTTGTTGCAGCCTTGAATGGCTTTTTTAAACCAACACTTTTCCAAATGTCCCACTATGTGTAATACTTAAACAACCTGGTAATATTTTTGTCCACAGACAAAATTAGATAATTCTTAAAGGTGGCAGCTATGATTAGACTCTGCAATCTCAAGTTTATTTTCTGTTTTGTGTACAAATGGAAGCTCTTCCACATTTATTCCTTTATCTTCAGTAAATGCTTTTTCCTGGTCAGGGTTGCAGTGAATCTCTGGAGCCAAGAATATAATGAACAGATGATTTAGACTGATGTGTTAATCTTAAAGGAGTGGAAATAACATTGGGACAACAATATTAAATGGGATTTTATGGTTGAATATAATTGATTAGCAACTGATTATCAATTATTGTAAGTACACATAGATTATATATTATCTATTTTAAATTGCTTGTTATCGTAAAAGGTCAAAGCGTGTCAAAAAGTGATGCTTTAAATAGTCTTTCTTTATTGTAAAAAAATCCTGTAAAATGTACGGTAAAAAACTGCCAGCTCGAATTAATTCATTTTATTGGCAGAAACCGTCTGCACTTCAGTTGACCAACAACCATTTGTTTATAAACTTTTATTTATAATATTTAAGTAATGTGAGCATATTAGTACTGAGAACTTAAATCCATGACAAAAAAAACTTTCGGAATTATTCAAAATCATTACAAATATCAATTCAAGACAAATCTCTTGCAGATAACAGCAGCACACATTCATGTGCAATTAAAGTTAGTGAAGAAATTTTCACTGCATTAGTAACTACACAGTTTTGCCTTTTTATAAAGCGACATGCAGCATAACATCAATATTTCTCTGTCCATCCTTGACTTAAACACAGGCTCTACTCTCCTGGACAATGGTAAACCTACAAAACACACAACAAGAATTTGACTGTTAGTTTTTACAGTAAAATACTGTCAGCATCCGTAAATTAAATTGACAGTATAGTACTGTTAAAGTGTTTTTTTTCTTCACACATTCAAACCCTTTAAATCCCACAACAAAATTCTCACTTTTTAAAGAGCACTTATGTGTGTCCACACAACAGAGTGTTGAAGTAAAACAGTGCAGAAGCAGTGATAAAGTTAATGAGATAATGAATTGAATAATTAAATGAGGATCGAGTGTTAGTGATAAACACCTGTGAACGAGCCGAATCAGAGAAGGAAATAGAAACAAAAGCAGAGAAGTAAAACTTACAGCAAAAGCCGAAGATGAAACCAACTAAATATAATACACATTAAATCTCTCAAGATCTCAGCAGAGGATGATTAAAAAACACACAAAACAGCATTACCAGCTTCACTTATTACTAACCGAAGTGGCTTTATTTTTGTCATATGTGTACAAAAGCTCTAATTGAGATTTTAGGTGTTGTTCTTTCATTTGAAGTCTCCATAATGAAGATTAGTGTTTGCTTTAGATGAGCTCTGAACTTTGACATTGAAATAAAATTTCAATAAAAACATTTAAAATAAAAATACAGATGAACTATGAACACCACAATACAGTATAGTGAAAAGTCACAACAACCAAACAACATAAAAATAAAAGCGAATAAAGAAAATAGTAAGAACATTCAGCTGGATAATTTATTCATGCTGCAATGCATGTTGGGAGTTTTGTACTATTCTGACTCCCAGCATGCATTGCCACATGAAAGTTTGTTATTGAGTTTCATGTGCTGATTCTTGGTGTCTGTGTGTGTTTAAATGGTGCTGTAGCAAGGTTTTGTGCATAAAATGTTTTTAAAACCTTAATGATTGTTTCATAAAAAAAAAAAAATTACAACAACCAGAGAAAAACTCAAGTCAAGTTTATTACTATAGCGCTTTTCACAACAGACAATGTCTCAAAGCAGCTTTACGGAATTTAAGAGTTTAATTAACATGAGCACTGGAATGTAAGATTGAAATTAATGTCCTTTCTACAGTCTTATACAGTCAGTTGATTATGGAACCAGGAGCTACTGAGCAACTCATAAAAATAGCTTAACATTTGTGATCATCATAGATCCAACACCAGCTTCTCCATGCAAGAGACTTTAAACACTCAAAGAGCTCCAATGTCCAAACTTCACATGAAGTGGGATCCAAATGCCACTGTAACGTCTTTAGATGGTTCGGGGTGTTTGCGGGTCGGCATCTACTTCTTTAAAGGTTTGTAATCTTCATGAGGTGGGACGTGACTGGAGCTGGTGCAACCTCAGGATGCCTCGGGATGGGTGATCAGATGTACTGGAGCACAAGGTTATGATACAGTATTGTTCAAAATAATAGCAGTACAATGTGACTAACTAGAATAATCCAGGTTTTTACTATATTTTTTATTGCTACGTGGCAAACAAGTTACCAGTAGGTGCAGTAGATTCTCAGAAAACAAACAAGACCCAGCATTCATGATATGCACGCTCGTAAGGCTGTGCAATTGGGCAATTATTTGAAAGGGGTGTGTTCAAAAAAATAGCAGTGTGGCATTCAATCACTGAGGTCATCAATTTTGTGAAAAAACAGGTGTGAATCAGGTGGCCCCTATTTAAGGATGAAGCCAGCACTTGTTGAACATGCATTTGAAAGCCTGAGGAAAATGCGTCGTTCAAGACATTGTTCAGAAGAACAGCGTACTTTGAATAAAAAGTTGATTGGAGAGGGGAAAACCTATAAAGAGGTGCAAAAAATTATAGGCTGTTCAGCTAAAATAATCTCCAATGCCTTAAAATGGAGAGCAAAACCAGAGAGACGTGGAAGAATATGGAAGACAACCATCAAAATGGACTGAAGAATAACCAGAATGGCAAAGGCTCAGCCAATGATCAGCTCCAGGATGATCAAAGACAGTCTGGAGTTACCTGTAAGTACTGTGACAGTTAGAAGAAGTCTGTGTGAAGCTAATCTATTTTCAAGAATCCCCATAAAGTCCCTCTGTTAAAAAAGGCATGTGCAGAAGAGGTTACAATTTGCCAAAGAACACATCAACTGGCCTAAAGAGAAATGGAGGAACATTTTGTGGACTGATGAGAGTAAAATTGTTCTTTTTGGGTCCAAGGGCCACAGACAGTTTGTGAGACGACCCCCAAACTCTGAATTCAAGCCACAGTACACAGTGAGGACAGTGAAGCATGTTGGTGCAAGCATCATGATATGGGCATGTTTCTCCTACTATGGTGTTGGGCCTATTTATTGCATACCAGGGATCATGGATCAGTTTGCATATGTCAAAATACTTGAAGAGGTCATGTTGCCTTATGCTGAAGAGGACATGCCCTTGAAATGGTTGTTTCAACAAAACAATGACCCCAAACACACTAGTAAACGAGCAAAGTCTTGGTTCCAAACCAACAAAATTAATGTTATGGAGTGGCCAGCCCAATCCCCGGACCTTAATCCAATCGAGAACTTGTGGGGTGAAATCAAAAATGCTGTTTCTGAAGCAAAACCAAGAAATGTAAATTAATTGTGGAATGTTGTTAAAGAATCATGGAGTGGAATAACAGCTGAGAGGTGCCACAAGTTGGTTGACTCCATGCCACACAGATGTGAAGCAGTTTTAAAAAACTGTGGTCATACAACTAAATATTAGTTTAGTGATTCACAGGATTGCTAAATCCTAGAAACAAAAATGTTTGTACAAAATAGTTTTGAGTTTGTACAGTCAACGGCATACACTGCTATTTTTTTGAACACACCCCTTTCAACTAATTGCCCAATTGCACAGCCTTAAGAGCGTGCATATCATGATCATGTTTGTTTTCTGAGAATCTACTGCACCAACTGGTAACTTGTTTGCCACGTAGCAATAAAAAATATACTAAAAACCTGGATTATTCTGGTTACTCACATTGTACTGCTATTATTTTGAACAATACTGTATGTGATGTGTGTTATGTGTAGACCTAGTTAAAAAGATATGTCTTTAATCTGCACTTAAACTGGGAAAGTGTGTCTGAGCCCCGAAGACTGTCAGGAAGACTATTCCAAAGTTTAGGAGCTAAATGTGAGAATGATCTACCGGCTTTAGTGGACTTTGCTATTCTAGGAACTACTAGAAGTCTGGAGTTTTGAGATCTACTAATGTTAAATGAGAATAAGAAATGTTAATGAGAAAAACTAATGTTAACGAGTCAAGGGTCAAGAGCCCAACTAAAGCAGCCACTGATCTCCAAAAATGAGGTCAAATGAAACTTTTTCTTTTTTTTATAAAATATAAACCTCTCTTAAGTCTCAAAGAATGTTTTGGAGATATTTGACAGAAATAAAGTCAAACTGTTTTTGGAGTTGTTTAATCATCCTGTTTTCATTTAGTTGATTTCATCTAAGGCGGTAACTGTATGTCAGTTGTAGTTTTGTTTCTTGTTCTATCATTGAGTGATTTTATTGTTAACAGCAGGTGTTTATCAGTGTCTGAATTCACTCACTGGTTTTCATTCACTCTGTCAAGTGGACCATACTAGTAAACTAATGTGGGGTTAGATTAGATCTAATGTAGGGAACACATTAGAGGGAGGTTGTAGCTCAGTGGTTAAGGCATTGGAATTTGGATTAAAAGATCACAAGGTTAAATCCCACCACCACCAAGTTGCCACTGCTGGGCCCTTGAGCAAGGCCCTTAACCATTGCCATTTTACAGTGTATGTCATCATCATTTAAAAGCCAACAGTAAGCATACTCCAGATACAGTATACCCCTGATGGAAACACACAGGGCGAGGGGAGAATACACCCTTAAGGGTCTGTTGTAGTGCACCCTTCACATACTCCGGCACACAATAAGAGAATTTTAGCATAGCCAATTCAACTACTGTAACTGTTTTGGGGTTATGGGAGAACACAAACAGGGGCAGAAGGAGAACATACAAAACTCCAAACAGTTGGTCTCCTGAGTTTAAGATTGGACCAGGGAAAATGTACCTGTGGGACATGACCCATTTAAACTTCATAGTGTAACATATTATGCAAATTATTATTATTATTATTATTATTATTATTATTATTATTATTATTATTATCATCATCATCATTATTATTATTTACTTTTGCGTGAACATAAAGTTTGTTCATGTTCAAATACAAATAAACTTCTCCACTCAAATTAATTGCACTTAAAATTTGTTTAATGGACTTTTTTCCCTTGTAAAAACATTTGTGAAATGATTGATTCACTTTTTTTAAAGACAAAAAAAGTAGCTTTCTCTGTTCATCTTTCTAGGAGAAGCTATTTCTCTCAAAATTATATTTTTTTTATTCACTTTAGACAGTAAAGGGTTATTAACATTCATTTAAACATTATGTCTATCCCGTTGTGTGTTTGTGGGACTGCTGCAAGGCTTTGGTGTGTTTGAATGGAGTGAATTGGAGTAGACTGAGCTGTAGAGGTCATCACAGGGCTCTGACAGGACAGAGAGTCATCCACTGACCACTGCCCACATCACTGATGGAGATTTGCCTCATGTCACCCTTTCCAGTTGAGAGGCTGAACTAAAATGAATCCAACCAAGGCTAGTTGTTTCTTGCAATTCCACAGTAATATTGTAGCTTCACAAAAGAGAGAGAGAGAGAGAGAGAGAGAGAGAGAGAGAGAGAGAGAGAGAGAGAAAAAAAGAGAAAAAAAGAGAGACTAAGCTTACACGAGGCTTCTTTTTATTGGTAATATTATTCCGACATGCTTATTGTAGGCTTAAAATCCATGTGCTTGTTGAAGAAATCCTTTTGAATGCAGATATGTAATTAATTCTTCATGTTTAGTGAATTAAACATATCTTACGCAGGGGCTAGCAGATGAAGCTGGTAATTTTATTATGTAGCATATAAGAGGGAGTCAGTGACCCACCACCTCCTGTCCTGTAGCCAGACCTCATCACAAAACACTGCGCTGCTACAAATTTATTTCTAAGCACAGAAAAAAATGCAAGGGCCTTATGATAATAGAAAATCATCAGGGCTACTTTCGTATTCTCTAGGGTACATTCTGCAGTCAGCATAATACACACTGCTGGGTAGACAGAACATAAAGTGATTTTCAGAAACAAAGAAAAGGAGCCCGGGTGCATACTATTACTTATATATGTATGGGATCATAGTATTAACCTCTTGTCCACACTGCGAGGGGGTTTGGTTCTCTACAACAACAAAAAAAGATGTAGTGGGATGGCAGCGTTCTAGAACAAAGTGCATCATTCATTCATGCTGTATCCCAGCTGTAATTGTGTAATTATAAGAACAGGAAGAAATTGAATGAGGGAGAAGCCTATTAAGAATTATTGCAGCATATCATATGACGATGTAGCCTGTTCGTCGTTCTGTGTCCTTTGTAAATTAATAAAGAGCAAATGAAACATTTTCTCCTTGCTCCTAACTCTGGCTAATTTGTTGTAATTGACTTGCCTATTTTCTAATTGTGATTGCCAGTTTAATTTTACTCTTGACTGTGCAACTAACAGTGTATAGTAATGAAAATGGATTGTGTATGGTGTACCTGTATGAATCAACCAACCTTGTACTTAAACCATACGTTAACTATTAGGGAGAAAAAAGGATTGGGGCTAGCTATTTTTTAAATTAATTTTAAACGTGTAAAATACATATGGTATGATTTCTTTTAGGGTAAATATCGCACTATTGCATATATGTTGTGTTCCTCTGCTGTGGCATTTCAGTGTTTTGGTCAAATCCCAGTGGGAAGTGTTCCCCGGTAATGAGAAAGATTCCCTCTCAGCCATTTAAGTACTTGGTGCAAGTGGGGCAGACACTTTCTAATTTAGAGGAAATTTGGGGAAATAGCTCAATTCCTTTTTCTCTTCTGCTCTTGACATGTCTTGTTTGGGGTTAGGTTTTTGGCCCTCAAGTGCAGACAAATGCAGGTCATTTACAGCCCAACTGTAGGAATTAGCTGATAGACATCGAGGGAGATAACTGAGAGCTGCAGCATTAGGATGGGGAAGCACATTAATCTTTCGAAAATTAAAATCTGCACTGTTGTGTTTAGGATTGAGGCTACTGCCATGCGCCAGGTGCCTGATTGCCAGATTTGATAAAACTGTTTAAGGAGATTTAGATAAATTGCCCATGGTGCTACTATAAGTGCAGTAGAATGGAGGAGGTGGATAGAAAGGGTCCATGTTAACCAGGAACACATGGGCAAAACCAAGCTGTTTACAGGGACCCCAGTGAGACCGTCAAGTGCACCAAACTGATAACCCAGAATTATTGATGCCAACGACCAGAAAGTCAGCATTATCTGCATGTGTTGCATAAAGGCTCTTGTTTGTGAATGATGGTGTTGGTGAATACTTTGGGTTAAGAGGTGCATTAGTGGGATTCTTGTCTTTATAGCCAGTAGTTGACACTATTGTGGATGATACATATGGCTCCTTGGCTAAGTGTTGTAATATTATCAGATCCTATGAGGTCCAGAGCACAGGAACATGGAGAGCCATGGGTGTAGAGCCTTGGGAGTGTATCATGCAGCTAATGTCCTATGATCACTAGGCTTATCCTGCAAGAGTGCAGTATATGGGTGATCATGCTTCATACTACCAGACACACATGAACAGTGTCTGTATAACTAAAGATGGCCTAATATATTATCCTTCTTATCTGTATTCTCATTCTACCATACAAGTGTGCTCAATTGAGTCATATATGTTGTTAATACTGATATTTTGGAATTAGGCTTAGTTTAGTTAGTGCATATGTAAATTAAACAAGCAAAGATTACAACAACTGTTGACTTTGACTGGTTCTTCAGTTATATGCCCAGGTTGTACCCAGGATGGCTAAAAACTCCATGGAATCTTATCCCCATACAAGAGGAACATGGATGAAACTCTGTCTAACCAGTGCCCTGTAATTGTAATCTCTCCAACTGACTGCCATGAAATTGACATTTGAGAGTAATTGTACAAGTGGAAAATAATCAAATTGTACAAGGTACATGTCAGCTGTAAGGCCAGTAATATTCTCAGGCCTGTTTGCAGTTTGTGTGTGTGAGTGTGTGTGTGTGTGTGTGTGTGTATGTGTTAGGATGCCTATGGCAAAAAGAGGCCAGATTACCAGCTCCTCTGCTGTGAGATAGAGCCCCTGCAGCCCTTCGGAATGGCTTATCTCTGGCGACCAGTGCTGGTCCAGGACCTGTCTTTTAGCCACCATGCCTGTCCTCAGCCCACCATTGACCAGCTTCCCTCTCACCCAATAAGCAAGCAATTACTGACCCAAACAACTGTCAGGGCCTATGATCAAATAATTTAGCCAGAGTGAGGGGGGCTTAATACAGGTCAATTTCACTCTGTTAGGCATGGTGGCTGACTCAAACTGAAGGACAGGGCTTCTTGTCTGACAGAGGATTGCTTTTGCCACTGTCGAATTTAAAGGGTAAGGGCTACTATCCTAAAATGTCTTGTTTCTCTGCTAGTGCTGAGCTATCCTCTGATTCAAGAGGGCACTGACCATTGCAGAATTCTGATGGCAGGCAAAGTAAATTAAAATAAATACATCACATATATTCATGTTACAATTTACAATATATCTGAATTAAAGTAATTAACACATTAATAGCTATAAAGACAAGTGCAGGATTCTATATTTCCAGTCAGTTATGCAGTTTCAGTACTCTCTAAATTTTGAGCGCATCCAATATGCTTCCATCAAAAACACTTCATGTGTAAATGTTAGCAAATTCAATGTAATGCTCCGGTAGTCCAAATTCGGGTAATTTAGTGCTCAGCATTCTCTGAAGTGCAATCTTAGCCACCATCTGACCTTGGTCCATACCATTATAAGATCCTAATCTAATTGAACCTCCATGGAATAAACCTTGTCCAGTCATAGGGCACAGAAATCTTGATATACTCTGCAAGAGGCATCAATGACACAAGTCCTCACCAACCAGCCTGTGTTCATTTACACAATTTACACCTTATCTGTAGTCTTTAGTGGCTTTTGTCTACAGGTTTGTAAAATTTCATCTGTAAGAACTGTAAGAAACCTAAAGTTACATTTATAGAGATATCACCTGATATATACATGATGTTTTTCTATGAATGCTAGAGCCTGTTTGCAGTCTACAGGTGAAAATAAACCAAAAAAGCTGTCTTTTCATGCCTATTTTGACAACTCTATCTTTTTATTCTTGTCAGTGGTTTGTCTTTAAATAGAAAGGACAAGGCCCGCAGCCTTTCTCTAGCTTATTATGGTAATAATTAGGAGGTTGATTTTATCTCAGCCGGTACAATCACAGCGAGAAGCAATGGCTAAATAAACAGCCAAAGTCCTTGTGTCCCCAAGGGCTGTTCGGTGTAATTAAAATCAATAGGTTCCTCCTCACAGGGCCTCTTTAACCCACTGAGCTAAGCCAAAGCTCCTCTATTGTTAAGCAGCTCTTATCCTGCCCTTACTCCACGCCACAGTGCCTTCTGATTGCTACGCTCCCTTACAGGTAAAGAGGGTCATTTAGGCTAATATGCTGTTTTAAAAGAGTCGAGGTTCATTTGTGGATCTTTTGCTAGGAATCTCATTTAGCTAAGCAGAGGATAGTTCATCCAGTCTGTAATCATGTCTTAGGAACTATACAAGATGACACAACCTTGACCTGGACAAACCACTTTCACAAAAACATGCAAAAAACCCCTTCAATTTAATAATAACAATTATTTACATTTTTGAACAATAGACCTCAATATATATTTAAAAGAAAACCGTTTTACATTTTAAAATAATTTACAAAGGAAAAAAGGAAAAACAATTAAGTGTAAGCCGCCAGGGAGGAGGAAAAGAGGAAGACCAAGGAGGAGGTTTATGGATGTGGTGAAGGAAGACATGCAGGTAGTTGGTTTGGAAAAGGCAGATGTAGAAGACAGGGTATATGGAGACGAATGATCCGCTGTGGCGGCCCCTAATGGGAGCAGGCGAAAGAAGAAGAAAAAGAGGTAGAATCATAATTTTGTAATTTATTGCTTGCCATCCCTTTCTTATTAGTATTTGTGTACTTCTATAAATTTATCGTAAGAGGTACAACTTGTTGCTTGTATAATATAGGGTAACACTAACGTATTTTTGTTATGGAGGTATGCTTTCCCACTAAAAATAATGCAAAACCTGCTGTAAATTGAAAATATTCAAGTAGTATCATTGTCGTCCAATGAGATATATCATAAAAAATAACCACTCATGTTTAACATGAAACTGAATTTAATTCTCAACTGCTACTGAATGTATCCCAAACTTCTTTCACAATTTCATCTGCAATTTAGATAGAGATGTTCACGCACCCATTTGACGGATGAGACAGTTGCGGTTGTCGTATGGTGGCACACAACTGTGTCAATGCCAGCCGTCCCATACCATCATGGCTTAGTAGGCGCATCAGTTTCAGATGCAGCCACTACACAGATGACAACATGGCAACCATGCAGCGTGAGTTCCTCTAATAGCCCTCTGCCCGACAGAGTCTGTCATGATGAATCGCATGGCTCTTCCCTGGCTTTTCAGACTTAATTTTCTGAAGATTGCTTGCCCATTCAAGAGGAGAGAGCCCTGATTCGCACTCCTCTCCTGGAGCCACAGAGCTGTGATGAGATGTCAGTATTGTTCAGCCGAGCCTTTGGCATGGAAGCCTAACTACTAGTGGCTGCTTTTAAGAGATTGGGCTGAATTACTTGACTGGTGAAACTAAGTAGCAATTAGACAGCTCACCCACCAAACGGAAATTAGAAATTTTCCAGTGGGCTTAAGATGAGACCAAGCTTTCCAGGCTATACAAAGACGTTCAGTCTTTCTACAGGACCTACTATAGAGCAGGAGCTGCTGTTGCAGGTCCTTTTGGCACAATCTCACCCACAATAGTTTAAAATGGTTTTGCAAGGGATTATACTTTAAAATCATCCCAATGTGTTGGCCATTGGATTCTTGGATAATGCTGAAACAAGTCTATTAGTTTACTGGAGTATGAACAAAATTACAAAGTTAAAAAGCACAAGAGAATTTACTTTGGTCACAAAGCATATCTGTGTTGTCACTGAAATAATCTATCTATCTATCTATCTATCTATCTATCTATCTATCTATCTATCTATCTATCTATCTATCTATCTATCTATCTATCTATCTATATCTATCTATCTATCTATCTATCTATCTATCTATCTATCTAAAAAAATGTTTAGACCGATAGACTCCCAAGACTGGCCCATGGCCTATCTATATTAATATATTAATACCTATCTATCTATCTATCTATCTATCTATCTATCTATCTATCTATCTATCTATCTATCTATCTATCTATCTATCTATCTATCTATCTATCTATCTATCTATCTATCTATCTATCTATCTAAATAAATATTTAGACCAATAGACTCCCAAGACTGGCCTATGGCCTATCTATATTAATACTTATCTATCTATCTATCTATCTATCTATCTATCTATCTATCTATCTATCTATCTATCTATCTATCTATCTATCTATCTATCTATCTATCTATCTATCTATCTATCTATCGTAATCATGGCTGACTGATGGAAATTCCCATCTGAGACAGAGGCAATGTTTGATAAACAGCTTTGCTACAGCAAGGGCAGTTTAGTCAGACTGATTGACTGAGACATAGCACCATCCTGTCACCTGCAATGAACTCACAGTATCATCTGCCCAGCACTTCTGCATAAGTGATGACATTATTTTGCATGAACAAATTCACAATTCCACATGTGGTTTAGAAATGTTTGTGTTGTGTGACAACTATGAATGTATTTTGTTATGGTCTTTTGATTTAAAAGATTTGATTTTGAGTTCTAATTATGTTTTTTCTTTAATCTGCAGTTGATTCATTGAGTTACTAAAAGCAAAGTATTTGAAAAGAAAGCTAACATTTGTATTCTGGAAACATAATATTAGAAATGTAAGACATCTATTGCAATAGACAGAGTGGCAGATGTAAAAAAAAAAAAAAAAAAAAAGACAAAGGAATTATGAAAGAATTTGTATTTATAACATATAGTATGAATATTATGAAAAGGTTTACAACACTAAAAGCTAAATTGCAAGTACAACAGAAGAGGAGGAGCAAAGGCAAGAAATAGCCAAACAGGATTTACCATACAATCCTTTTTACCCTCAAATAAAGCATGGTTATGTGATGAGAGTGTGCAATGCTAATACACTGCAAACCTCTAATGATGCCCTGGGCTCATAAACATTCAGCACATTTTAAACACACTGGAACAGCTTGGTGGATTTCCTTTCATTTCACTTAAAAGTTGTAAGAAAAATGACAGCTTAGTTGTATCTTGTCTCATTTTTTAGTGTTTGGATATTGTAAAAATATTCGGATTTTGTAAAAGAGAAATACAACTCTGGTCCTAAATTGTAAAACCAAGCAATGGCACATTTGATTCCTCTAATAATGCATTGTTCTTTATTTTTAAAAATTGTGTACAAAACTGATTTTACAGAACAATTACAGTACTTTTACAACTATACTATTGGGTAATTTGAAATAATCAAAGATACTAACAAATTTGATAATGTATTTATTCAAGCAATAATCTAATTACAGTAGCTTTCTACATATTTATTTAGCTTTGCTAACTAAATGTTTTGGGTCAGCAAATTATTAACAATACCTTAACTTTTAGCAAGCTACTACAACATTAGTTAGCTGTTGTCCTTAATTACAATTTAAGTGTTGGATGTCATAATATTCTGATTCATTATTTATTATGGCATCTAATTTTGTTTTTTGGTCATTTAAAATTTTTATTATTAATTTAAATAGTTATTTGGCTGTAATAGCCTGCTGGTTTAAACAACAAACCAGCAGGCTATTACATCCATGACTGACTATTACAGTATATAGCAATGGTTACTTGCAGGTTTCCTGTATTACATTACCATCATTGTACCTTGTTGCACTTGGTTTGCTAATTTTATTGAAGCTATGCTTTACTTTTCTTTTTTAAGTTATGGAATAATACTGTAAAACTAAAACAAAATATAAAACTTTAACAACTTAGATGCCTGGTTACACATTAAAGTTGAGTTAAATAACTGGCACTTCTGTGATACAGTGTAATATATACTGTTAACATTTTTATTTTCTTAATTCACATAACATGCTCTATCAAACAAATAAAAAACCCACATAGTATGTATTTTCTTTATATGCTGCATCAGATAAATTTTTTTTTATCATTTGCAAGCTTTAGACTTAGGGGATGTTAGCAAAATGATTAGCTTTGTAGCTTTTGCTTTGATAAATAGAGTAACCGCAGAGGTTTTGCCAACATAAGACTGGATTTGATATACACATTTACACGTTTAATATACCCACATTTGATTTTGGGTTGTGGCACAAGTTCTAAAATATTAACATGATGCTCTTTTTTTAGAGTTTATATAGAGTTTATAAATCTGAAAAAAGGCATCCTATGCTAAGGTAAGGAAGGATCAGCACTTTTAATTCAATTTTACTCAGTTATCTTGTGTGACATTTAGGCTTTCATTTGTACTGCACAACTTAACTCTTCCTGCCTGTCTTCACTAGGCAGATTTCTCTTCTCTCGGTATATTATTGTATGTGTTCAAGACAAACAGACTACCACAGACAGATAGAGATTCATCAGCATATGAATGCTGGCTGTCAGGTTTTCGGCACATTGCTTTCCAAGACTTCATGCATCTGATTTCTCCCTGACACAGATTCTTAAACCCTGATTACCACTGGTACTACCATCTGTGAGCATCAGATTGTCCTCCCATTCTATTTGAACAGGAAGGCTGGAGGATGGTGGTTTCACCTTAGCAAAATGTGTTTAGTAAATTCTTGGAGTATAAAGTTTAAGAAGAGAGATGTTCCTTAAATGTAGTTTCGCAAGAAAGGTCTGTAATTGCGTTTTACACTACAATGTTGTTGAGTTCTCAATTCTGATTGGCCAATATATGTTGATTAATATAAACAGTATATCTGACTGCAAGGTGCATAATAATGCAATTATTGTAATAAAGGACTTCTATTGTGGACTCTATTAAATCTATTTTTAAAAAATATAATTGTTGATTATGGTGAGGTTTTCTGTCAAAAGAAAAGTATTTTTAGCATAAGAGTTCAATTAAGTAAATTTGCCAGGATAAGATGCGTAACTTGAGGTTATAGGAAAGTCTTTATTACTGGGGACTTAACACTTTTTCAGTTTCTATATAACTTGAAAAAAACTTATTGTTTAATAAAGAAAGAAACTGTTGATTGTGGGATTGACTGTTTATAGTTATTATATACTTAAAATTTATTTTGTGGACATTCCATAACCCATGGATCAATGTATCAACTCAAGAAATAATGTTCCTTTAAGCATTTTGTGGCAAGTATTTTGTGGCAACTGTTGATATTACTTTTGAAATGCATGATATGCTTTCAATTAAAAATGCAGCAGTTGTGCAAAATATTTAATGCTTTTATTTCATGTTTTTGCACATTTATAATACAATCATTAATCACTTGGCCTGTGTACAGTGTCTATAGTTCTTGAGTTAAGAAATAATGATGATGGTTCTTTGTATCTGTCTCTGACTTTTTTTGTTAGAGTTTGTAGTTTG